>NC_043715.1:648015-649275 GCF_006229205.1 Suricata suricatta
GGGGGGGGGGGGGGGGGGGGGGGGGGGGGGGGGGGGGGGGGGGAGCTAGAGAGGGTAGCACGTAAGCAGCACATCCCCGTGCGCAGGCGCAGGGCTGCCCGCCAGAGCCGCGCCGCAGTGGGCACCGGCCCCGGGTAACTCCAGGAGGCAGGGCCCGGGGCGCCACATCCGCCGCCCCACCAGAGCTCCAGGGGGCTGGGGGGAGAACCCCCGTCGCCCCCGGGCTGGGGGCCGCTCGGGGAGAGGATGCCAGCCTTACCTGCTGCGTCCCCTCAGCCACGGCGCCACAGCAGCGCACACGGGCGGGTGCTGGCGTGACGAAGCCAGAGCCCAGAGCAGAGAGGGGCCCACGTGGCATCCAGGGTCCCGGGCACCCAAGATGGGGGCGCACGGGGGAGGCTGCCCTAGAGCAGGACAGGGGAGGCTGACGTTACCACGGACGTCGTGCCGCAGAAATGCCACGTGAGGCCCATGCCCTGAGCGTACCGAGAACTTACCAAACCAGTTAAGAGAAAAGGTGGGTAGAAAATGAGGAAGAAGGCGGACTCCGCCCGAGCGCAGGGGTGTGGCCTCCGCGCCCTCCACACTCGGAATTGCTCTAAGGCGACCTCGCCGCGGTCGTTCTCTGCTGCAAACGCGTCTGCGCACCCGCCTCTCCGCGCCCCTCGGTGGTCCTGTTAGTCCCCCCCACCCCCCGAGTACGGGGCGGACACGGCGCTGCCCCCCAAGAACCAGCTGCCCGCACTCAGTGCCCACGAATACCAGAGGCTCCCAGCTCCCGGCCTAGGTGACAGGTGGCCGGCCGTAAACGAGCACGAAGGGACCCTGTCCGATTCCGGCAACGCCCCGGGGGTGGGCCGGGCGGCTCGGGCAGGGCGCGGGGGAGGGCCGGCGGCTGGCCTCACCTGTCGCCTTCCCCGCAGACGTGTCTCCTGATGCGGCAGCAGCACGAGGCGGCCGCCCTCAACGCCGTGCAGAGGATGGAGTGGCAGCTGAAGGTCCAGGAGCTGGACCCCGCCGGGCACAAGTCCCTGTGTGTGAACGAGGTGCCCTCCTTCTACGTGCCCATGGTTGACGTCAACGACGACTTCGTGCTTCTGCCGGCCTGACCCCCCACTCGAGGGCCACACGGGACACAGGCCAGGGCCACACGCGTCTGCCGGCGCCGCGGCCGAGTCCGGGCAGTGCGGGGAGACCTTGTCCTTCGGGCCGGGACGTCTGGGGAGCGACCCCGCCCGCGGCCCCGGGAGCCAGGCTCGC
>NC_043715.1:649375-651509 GCF_006229205.1 Suricata suricatta
CCGCGGCCCCGGGAGCCAGGCTCGCTGCTGGCGGCCGCCGCGGGAGGACTCGGCCGTGCTTTCCGGCCGGCCGCGCGGGCGTCTCGGGAGCTGCAGAGCGGAGTGTGTTTTTTACAATTTCTTGTTCCATTCTGATCGACTGAAAGAAATAAAATTAAGGCGTCCAGCCGTCATGGACAGTGACCTCCGGGTCCGACGGCTAGGACGCTGTGGCCGCGCGCCCGCCACAGAGGGCCGCGGAGCCGGGACTCGGGTTGTGTTTTTAATGGAGTCAAATCCACGTGGTTTGTATATTTTTTCCTTTAATCTTGGGCATTTTGTTTCTCTTTCTGAGAACATAACTTGAAACACTACAGAGCCAATAATCATATAAAAAGTGTACCCGTAAGTGCTGTACAGTTTTATACACATTCACAATGTACTTTTGCTGCCTTCTAGATAATTTATTTTGCAACACATTACTGCACAGTTGTAAATAACTTATGTACTGTAACATCACTTCAGTTATGTGTAAAGAAATAAATAAATTAATTAAATGCTCTTTGTACACGACAGGCCCGTTCCGGGGAGGGGGGGCCGCCCCGCCGCCTCCAACGTCTTGGCTCCCCAGTTACTACCTTTTAATTGCTGCTGGCGGGTGGGGGTGGGGATCCCTGTGCCCTTCCCTTCCGGCTCCTCCCCACCCTGAAGGAAGCGGCTCCCAAGTTGCAGCGGTGCAGGGTCCTCGCGGGGAGCGCAGGAGTGGGGGGCCCGGGGCGGAGCCGCCCTGCCTGCCCGGAGGAGACGCTGGGGGCTGGGAGGGGGGGTGGGCTGCCTCTGTGCAAGGACTCTCAAAGCGGCTCCTTCCAGAGGCCCCCTAGTGGGGCGCACCTTCGCCCCTCAGCCCCGCACCTCGCTGGGCCTCTCTGCTTCCTGGACCCTGCCCTCCACCCCTGCAGGCCCAGCCCTCCCCGAGTCCCCGCATGGGGGCAGGGGAGTGTCCTTCCGTGGAGAGCACAGAGAGCAGCAAAGAAAGCGCCAACGCTTCCCTCTCCGCAGCTGGCGCCCACGTGCACAGGCGGCGGCGGCGGCACTTCAAGCCGTGCGCCTGCCAGCCTGCCAGCCTGCCAGCCTGCCAGCGGTGCGCGGGGTGGTGTGGACGCCCCGCCCCCGGCCTCTGGACCGTGCGGCACAGGCGGGCGCCCATCCCACACACGCTCGAGCGCAAGCGCACCGTCCAGGCCCGTGTCTCCTGGGGTCGCACAACCCGCCGCAGCGGCAGCGCCGTCCCTGTCCGGGCTGCGTGTGCAGAGGTGACAGGGAGAGCCGCCCCCCCCCCCCCCCAACACACACACACTAAGAACAGCCCGCTGCTCTTTGTGCCCAGCGTCCACCTGCGTCCGGGCTGGAGGAGCCTGAGCACGGGCGGGATGCCCGCAGGGCCACCCCTGCAGCTGGAGGCCCTGCCGACCCTCCCTGAGGCTGCACGTGTGGGTGCCAGGGCCCCTCGAGAGGCTCTGGCAAGGGTGGCTGCTGACTTCCTGCCAGTGACCGGGGCCACCGCCCTGGAATGCTGGGCCTCTAGGCATTTCTCCCTCTTGGGTCCCTCAGGGCCTCTGAGAATCGGATTAGCAGGACAGCACTAGATGGAGGCGCCCCCACTCCCCCTGCGCCAGGGCACAGGGCCCTTCTGTCCCGGGGCCTGGGGCCAGGGCTGCCCCTGGCTGAGAGGGAGACTTGGAAGACCCCAGTCTTTCTCCAACCGGCACAAGAGGCAGACCGTGGACTCCGGGACGCGGACGCAGTGAGGGGTTTTGGGAAAAGCCGTGAGCAAGCAGGCATCCTCTTTCCCTCGGAAAGCAGCTAGGGAGGAGCATTCTAGAACGGGAAGCCCAGAGGTGGGCCTGGACACCCGAGGCTGAGGAAGGGGTGCGGAGTGACGGGAAGACGGCTCCTGGCCAAGCGCGCCCGTGCGCCCCTAACAGCCCGCTGCACCCCCTGCCTCCCGCCCCAAAACAGGGAAAAGGGGCAGGAGACAGCGCCCCCCGATGGGGACTTCACGACACAGGCACCGGGGACAGCAGCAAGGACCAGCTCAGGTCCCCATTTTGCGGGAGACACGGGGGGGGGGGGGGGGGCCCCCCCCCCCCCCCCC
>NC_043715.1:651609-658506 GCF_006229205.1 Suricata suricatta
CCGAGTCCGGCTCAGGTCGTGATCTCAGGGTTCGTGGGCTCGAGCCCCACGTCTGGCTCTGTGCCGACGGCTCCGAGCCTGGAGCCCCCTTAGATGGTCTCCCTCTCCGCCCCTCCCCCACTGGTGGGCTCGCGCTCTGGCTCTCAGAAATAACCATTACCAAAAAGTACCCAAATTATTCGTAATAAAGAAATAAATAAATCCCCACATATATAGCTCTGCTTCTCAACCTTGGTGCTGACAGGTGGCCCACGAGCCCGAGACCGTGTTCTTGTACGTGTGGCCTCCCAGTGCTAACGCCAGCAGCGCCCCTCCAAGTTGTGACCCCCACACGGCTAAGCCCTGCCCGGTGCTCAGGGAGGGGGCGAGGCCACCCCCACCCAGCGGCCTCTGTACAGCTGTGAGGACGAACAGAGTCCGGCCGCGTGTGCTTCCTGCTGTGCGGTTCCGTGTGGTTTCACAGGACCGGAAGCCACGCGGTCTGCAGCCAGTGGTGTGCACAGGCCCCAGGGCGCCCAGGGCAGGGGGCTCCGTGACACACCCTCCCGGCCTCGGGTCGGCTCCCGGGGCTCTGTCATGACGCGCTGGGCAACTTTTGTTCCATTTCACAACTAAATACAAAGGTTTAAAGAAAGACATTTCTGCGCTTCCCCCGGGAAGCCAGGATGATATTCAAGAACATGTTTTAGAACATAGGGTGCGAGATGCCAAGTGAAAATGGCAACCAGCCCTTCACCTGCAGGCGACCTGCCCCCAGAATTAGGGCAGAAAACGACAAATTCAAAGCAGTCCTGGTAAAGAGAGAGCGTTTCTATCACAGATCAGAATCCCAGAGAAACGAAAAGATAAAACAGGGCAGATTCACTCATTTGATGGAAAATGAAGCAGGACTTCCCGAATAGCGAAGACCTTCCAAACTCCCTGGAGCAGCCCTGGAGCGGGGTGGGGGTGGGGGCTCAAAATCTACATTTTCAGAACTCTGAAGTTGGCCGAGGCTGGTTACAATCCAGGAGTGATTATTCCGGAAAAGCAGCCAAATCTCTAGCAAGCTGTGTTCACTTTAAGTTTCCGTATTTCCACTCTCCCCTGTCCGGCTCCATGTTCGTCTTGAGAACCAGCAGCGCGGCAGCCATCAGGGTCGGACGGAGTGGGCTCGGTCTCCAGACGCCGTCACCACCCGACGGCCCCGGGACAGCCCCCTTCCCGGAGCCCGGAGCCCGTGCTGTCACCGGACTTGGAATCCACCCCGTGGGAAAAAGCCCTCTCCTTCCAGGGCGTGTCAGCAACAGTCCGTGGCAACCGCTCCCCATCCGAGCGGCCGAGCGGGCAGGCCGGGCGGGCAGAGCAAACGGGCGCGGCGCGGGGGGTGCGGTGCCCGTGGCCCGCGGGTGCCCGCCCGGCCGCCTTCCCCAGCGTCTGGAGGCCGAGCACCTGCTCAGGAAATGGAACACCCTGTTTTCTCACTTGTGTCTACACCTGAAGCCTGTGGAAGCAGGAAGCGAATGTGACGTGAAGGAAGCGTGACGTCCCAGAAGAGCCTGTGCGAAAGTGTGGGGCCCTCCCTGGGTCGGCTCCTAAGGAACCGGAGTCCAGTCACCAGCTCAGCAGCACGCTTCCAGCCCAAAGACGTCCCCGCGCTTACCCGACAGAGAACTTGGACTTCACAGCCCACGTTCGGGAAGGTCACTAGACAGGAAGCAGCAGCCGCAATGAGCCAACATACCGAACACAGTGTATCTGGGGAACGGATTCCAGAGTCACCGGGTCATACTGTTTGAAATGTCTGCTTGTAGGGGCGCCTGGGGGCTCGGTCAGTTAAGCATCAACTTCAGCTCAGGTCATGATCTCACAGTTCATGAGTTCAAGCCCCACATCAGGCTCTCTGCCCCTGTCCTGCGTGCATCTTTCTCTCAAAAATAAGCCTGATTAAAAAAAAAGTCTAATTTTGAACAGAAAATTAGGAGAGATGCAAAGAAACAAAGTATGACCCATAAAGAGGAACACAAAACAAAACAAAAATAGATGCTGTTTTTGAAGAAGCCCAGATGTTAACCCTAAGACTGGAAGTTCACTTTGCTAAATTATGTTCAAAGAGGTAGAGGAGATTACGTCTGAGGAATTAACATGACAGTAAAAGAGGGGCACGTGGGGGGCCGCCAAGTTTTCTGGCTGCCTCAGGCAAGGATTCGCGCTCTCCGGAGAGTGAACCAGCAAACAAGATTTGCATCTGGAGGCTGCAGACTGCCATTTCCTGGTCAAAATAACTTTGGCGTCTGTCATGCTGGGCCAGACTGGAGCGGCCAAGGTGCACAAAAGATCAAAACCGTATTTTGGGTTATTCAGGGCTAACTCCCCCCTTCCCAGCATTGCTGAGGCAAATCTGGGCGTTTCTTTTGATATTCATTTGACTCTGTCTACCTGGTAACTGACCTTGGTCAGCTGCTTTGTTTTCCCGCCTTGAAACCTTCATAAGAGACATTTTTCTGAATAAAGCACTCTCTCTTCTGCCTGATCGGAGAACCGTGAGTGCTGTCTTTACTCTCTGCGTCTCCCTCTCCTGCCCCCTTTTTCTCTCCCTCCCTCAGGAGAAGGACCCGCGACGATTCTCCGCCCTGCCGGCCGGTCGGGGCGCCCCGGCCTGCGGGTTACAACAGGCGGCTCCGGTGGTTGAGCGTCCGACTTCGGCTCAGGTCATGATCTCACGGTCTGTGAGTTCGAGCCCCACGTCGGGCTCTTGCTGACAGCTCGGAGCCTGGAGCTGCTTCTGAGTCTCCCATGCTCTCTGTCCCTCCCTGACTCATGCTCTGTCTCTCTCACTCCTAAAAATAAACGTTAAAAAATTTTTTTAAAGGAAAGAAAATGGAGATGCTGCAGTAGAAAGTGCACTAATGGAATGAGCAGAAGCAGACTTGAAGATAAATCGAGATCATCAAATTGAGGAACAGAAAAAAAAAAGGAAAATGGACAGAGTTTCACAGACCTTGTGATCAAGTGCACCAACACACGTGCAAACGGAGTCACAGAGGAGAGAGAGGACGGGGAAGAGAGCGGTTAAGTGTCCGTGTCGCGACAGGCCTCCACCCCCAGAAGGGCAGGAAAGGGTCATGTAAATGACTAGAATCTGAGTGAAGCACACGACCCTCCCTAGAGCGGATGAGCCTCATCCAATCAGCCAAAGGCCTTGACGGAGAGGGTCCCCCGGGAGGACTTTCGGACTCCGAACCCAGCCCAGGCTCTTCCCTGGGTCCAGCCCTGCCGGCCTCACCTGCAGACCCCGGACCACCAGCCTCCACAACCACGGAAACCAGTTTCCTTCGCAAAGTCCCTCCACCCATCCGCCGTCTCCCATTGGCTCCCATTGGTCCTGATTCCCTGCAGATCCCGAACGCACTAGACATAGACTTAAATCTGGCTCTTATAAATTATGTTCAAATAACCAAAAGAAATCATGTCTAAAGAATTAATATGACAGTAATAAGGAATGTGACTCACCAGAGAATACAAGTAAATAATTTTTTTTCAGGAGTGAAAACTGTTGAAAAACCACAGCTGAATTTGAGCTGGGTGAAGAAAGAATCCAGACTTGAAGACAGAATTAAGTTGGTCTAATTCTCAGACAGAGACAGACATGTCTGCATCCAAAGCGGGGCTCAAACTCATGACCCCAAGATCAAGAGCTGCATGCCCTACCGACAGGCAGCCGGGTGCCCCCGTTGGTTTAATCTGAAGAACTGGAAGGAAAAAGGGTGAAGGAAACAATCAAAGGGCCAGAGCCGAGAGGCACGCCACCCGGTGCCCAGTGGGAGCTCCTAGAAGAGGAGAAACGGGCGGAGGAATGGCCAGAATTCTTCACATTTGACAGAAAGTATTACTCTGTATCTGAGAAGCTCAATCAACTCCAGGCAGAGTAAACCCAAAGAGATCCACACTTAGATGCGTCACAATCTGTCAAAGGTTAAAGGCAGAGGCAAGCTAGAAAGTAGCAACAGGCTCGCTGAGAGCAGCCGAGGGACCAGCAGCGCGAAGGCAGAGGGGACATGTTCGAACTGCAGAAAGAGGGCGACTGTCAACCACGAACGTAACTGGGGACCGACCCTCCAGGACAACGGAGAAGCCGGGACATGTCCAGAGGAACACAAGCAGAACTGACGGCTGGCACATCTGCCCCCCAGAAACATGAAAAACCATTTCTTTAATTCGGGCTCAATTAAAAAACACTAAATAGGGGCGCCTGGGGGGCTCAGTCGGTGAAGCGTCTGACTTTGGCTCCGGTCATGATCTCACGGTTCGTGGGTTCGAGCCCCGCGTCGGGCTCTGTGCTGGCAGCTCGGAGCTTGGAGCCTGTCTTCGGATTCTGCGTCCTGGCCCCCCCCCCCCCCGCCCAGACCCTCCCCTGCTCATTCTCATTCTCTCTCTCAAAAATAAATAAACATTAAAAACATTTTTAAACACTAAATCCTGGGGAGGGGGAGGGGGAAGATAGTTGGGAAGAGGGAAGAAGGCAAACCATGAGAGGCTCTTGAAAACAGAACAAACTGGGGGCTGAGGGGGGGGGAGGGGAAGGGGGTGATGGCAGGGAGGAGGGCACTTGCTGGGATGAGCACTGGGGGTGATATGGAAACCAACTTGACCATCAACTATAAAAGAAAAAAAAGAAAAAAAACACTGCATAGTAACTTGAATCCACATGAAGAAATAAGACCCCCACTGGGTTCATCAATCACTGAACCAGCCAGATGCCCCTCAGCTTTGTTTTTTAAATCTTAAAATCACAGGAAAATGACCAGCAGTTTGAAAGGAACACAGACAGGAGGAGGCAGCAGGAGAGGACCCGAGAAGCGACACAGACTGTGACGTGGACCTGCAAGAACGTCAGAGGCTGGATCGGCAGGAGCCGGTGGGCAGCGACGGGCACAAGTTTACCCTTTGATTCGGCCACACGCTGCCTCCAGGAGGCCCGCAGAGCCGGAGCCCAGGAAGGAGAGGCTCCGGCCAGGAGGCGCCCGACCCCGAGCCCCAGAGGGGCGTCCACACCGCAGGCGGAGGTGGGCGTCTCCGCGGCAGGAGGAGGGTTTTCCAGAGAGAGGCGTGTCAGCCTGTAAATCAAGCCTCAGTAAATTTAGAAAGACAGAGAATACAAAGCACCACCGACCACAATGGGATGAAGCCAGAAAGCAGTAACGGGGAGTCTGGAAAATTCAAAACTCCGCGGAAGTTAAGCACCACGCTCCGCAACGGTCCAAGAAGACATAAATTACACGGAAGCGAAAAATACTTGGCGATAAATCAACAGAAAACCACGTGAGCTCCCACAGCGCCCGGGGAGGAGGCAGTGCGGGCAGGGGTGCCCGGACGCGAGGGAGAGGGGGCGGCGTCGGGAGGCGTCGCCACGGCCAGGCTTCCGCGCCCCCAGCCCCACGCGGGCACAGCCAGAAACCGGCGGGGGCGCGAGGGGCCGCGCCCTCCCGCGGGACCCGCCCCTGCGCAGAGCTCCGTCCCCCTCCCGGGCCGAGTCCGGGGACAGCCCAGCGCCGAGGCGGTCCAGGCAGAGCGCCCGGAGGCCAGTTTCCCCGCAGAGGCCCGGGGAGGGGAGGGGAGGGCAGGGGAGGGGAAGGCAGGGGAGAGGAGGGCAGGGGAGGGGAAGGCAGGGGAGGGGAGGGCAGGGCCGGGCAGGGGACTGAGAGGAAACGGTCCCGAGAGTGAAGCACAGTGGAGTGACCCCAGGCCGGACGCAGCTGGTCCTAAGGGCACACCACACTCTGCGGGGACAGGCCGGGTCGCCCGGGTCACAGGCTGCCATCCGGGACGTCAGGCTTCGAGAACGGCACAGCCCACAGGAGGCGGCAGAGACCACGGCAGACACTGGGAACACCGGACAGAAACGTTCAGGTCCTGACCGTCCAAGTCCAAACACGCCTGGGAAGCGACCCCTCGATCCCGCGCATTCTTTCAACGACCGTTAAAACTTTGCAAAAAAGAAACAAGATATAAAGAAAACCCAAGCTGAAACTTTAGAGTTGAAAAATAAATCGAGGAAAAAATCCTCACTGTATACACTTCAGGGCGGAGAGGCTGCCGAAGAGAGGGGCGCGGGGTCACTCAACCCGAATCATGACGTGAAAACACATTTTTTATTTATTAATTTTTAAAGTTTGCACCTGTTTGCACTCCCTTTTTGGCTCATTTAATGTTTGTTTGTTTTTATTTTTGAGAGAGAGACAGATGACAGACAGCATGAGCAGGGGAGGGGCAGAGAGAGAGAGGGAGACACAGAATCTGAAGCAGCTCCAGGTTCTGAGCTGTCAGCACAGAGCCCGACCCCGGGCTTGAACTCATCAACTATAAGATCATGACGTGAGCTGAAGTCAGCTGCTTAACTGACTGGGCCACCCAGGCGCCCCTTTACTTATTTTTTTAATGGAAAGATCTTCCATGCCTTGGGTCACCAACATAAGGTGTGACATTCAGGTCACTGGAGTCCCAGGAAGGGAAAGAAAAAGATGAGGGCACTGAAAAAAAACTTGAGGAAGTAAAAAGCTGAAAAACGTTTAGGCGTAAAAACCTAGGATTCCAGAAGCTAAGTAAATTCAAAAAAGAATAAACCCAAACGAATCCTAATCAAACTACTGAAAGCTAAAGAAAAAGAAATATCTGAAAATGAGATTCCAAAAACACTCTCGTTTCCAATAGCTTCACAAAGAATAAAATGCTGAGGGATTAACTTAATCAAGAAGGTGAAAGACACACAAGTGAAAATTACAAAACACTGGAAAGAAATGAAACTAAACACAAGGAAATGGAAACACATCCCACGTTCATGGATTGCAAGACAACACTGTTAAATGTCAGTACCGCCCAAAGTGACCCACAGATCCAACCCTATCTCTATCAATATCC
>NC_043715.1:658606-661631 GCF_006229205.1 Suricata suricatta
CTGGGTGCCTGTTACCCACGTGCTTCGGGCCAGACTGACCAGTGCAACGGGACCCAAGTGGCCAGAATGAGGGGCGCCCGGGGGGCTTCGTCGGTTCAGCGTCCGACTTCGGCTCAGGTCGTGATCTCACGTTCGTGGGTTCGAGCCCCGCGTCGGGCTCTGCTGACAGCTCGGAGCCTGGAGCTGCTTCAGGTTCTGTGTCTCCCGCTCTCTGCCCCTCCCCTGCTCACCCGGCACCAGGTGCGCAGTGACTCGGCAGCCCTCGCAGGGGCCGCACCTGTGGGGACACGCACCCCTCGCCCCCCCTGCAGCCCCTCTGGCAACTGCCAGTGTGTTCTAAGAGTCTGGGTTTTGTCTTTTGTTGTTTGTTCATCTATTTCTTTAAAAAATTTTTTAAGTTTATTACTTTTGAGAGCGTGTACATGAGTAGGGAGAGGGAGAGAGAGAATGAGTGTGAGGATGATTTTCTCAAGCAGGCTCTGCACTGGATGCAGGGCTTGAACTCACAAACCGTGGGATCATGCCCTGAGCTGAAATCAAGAACCTGAGCTTAAGTGACTGAGCCCCCCCTCCCGCAGGCACCCGTGTTCGTTTATTTCACTTCCACAGATGAGGGACATCATGGTGTCTGTCCGTGTCTGACTGACCGGCTTCACTCAGCATAACGCCCTCCAGGTCCACCCGCGTCACTGCAGACGGTAGGACCTAGGACCTCACTCTTCCTGTGGCCGAGTCCCAGCCTGTGGTGCGTGCGCCTCGGTCCCCGTCCTCCTGTGGGTGGGCACGGGGGCTGCGGTGGCCGGAGACGGCGTGTGAGTGGCGTGCAGGACACACAGGGCACAGCGATCTGCACGAATTTGCGAAGTCACTTCGTTTTCTCTGGGTAAACACAGGCTGCACGTTTCTTCACGGGTGAGCTTTGGTGATTTGCGTCTCCCCGGGAGTCTGCCCAGTTCATCTGAGTTGCTGAATTGATTGGTATGA
The DNA here is from genome assembly GCF_006229205.1 of Suricata suricatta. Lineage (NCBI taxonomy): Eukaryota > Metazoa > Chordata > Mammalia > Carnivora > Herpestidae > Suricata > Suricata suricatta. The sequence goes on from NC_043715.1 coordinate 659,591, forward strand.
AACTTGTTTCTAGTATTTATTCGTTATTCCTTTAATATCTGGAAAATCCTTGATGTTACGTCTTATTGCTGATACAGCTAAATTGTGTCTTTACTCTTTTTAATTTTTTTTGAAATGGTCTGGCTACAGATTCATCCATTTTATTGGCATTATCAAAGGATCACGCTTTAGATTTCCCATTTGGTTTCTTCCTTGATCCCAGGGTTTTGAAGACGCATATAAGTTGGTTCCCAGATATTTGGAGATCTTGAAAAGACCTGTTTGTTACTGAATGTAATTTAATTCTGTTACGAAAGAAAACCTATTTTGTGTGACTTGAATCCTCTGAATTTGTTGAGACTTGTTTTATGAACAAAACGTTGTATATCCTGTAAATATCCTTGTATGTGAGAAAACTGTGTATTTGGCTTTTGTCGTGGAAAGTGTTTCATAAACGTTAATTACCCGTATGATTGATGGTATTGTTCCAATTTACTATATTCTTGCCGATTTTCTACCTATTTATTCTATTATTGAGAGAGTTGTTAAAATCTTCAAAATTATGGATTCCTCTCTTTCTTTTTGCAGTTTTATCAGTTTTTGCTTCATGTAGTTCATAAAATTGCCGCTGAGTGCTAGACCTTGTTCTCACATGACCATACTCATGCCTCGTAACCTCGCTCCCTAAACCTGTCTTGTCTGATCTTAAAATAGTGATTCTAGCTTTGCCTGCTTCCTTTCTTTGTTAAAAACACCTTAAGAAATGTGGTATGATTTGGGCTCCTAAAGGGATAGTTTGAATTTTTTTAAAAGTTTATTTTTGAGAGAGAAGAGAGAGTGAGCACAAGCAGGGGAGGGGCACGAGCAAGACAGAGGATCAGAAGCTGTCAGTTCTGGGCCCCGACACCGGGCTCGAACCCACGAACCGTGAGATCATGACCTGAGCCGAAGTCGGACACTTAGCCGACTGAGCCCCCCAGGCGCCCCAGGAAAGTTTGAATTTTTAAGCTTTATTCCTTTGAATTTGAAAAACGGATCTGTTAACGCCACGCCACACCTCTAGCTTTATTTTGAATAGTGTTCGTGTGGTTTACCTTTTCCATCTTTTTACTTTAACTTGCTTATGTTCTACTTAAAGTGGATTTTTTTAAACGTATTTTTGAGAGAGCGAGCGAGCGAGCTGGAAAGGGGCAGAGAGAGGGAGACACAGTTCAAAGCAGGCCCCAGGCTCTGAGCTGTCGGCACAGAGCCCAGCGTGGGGCTCGCACTCAGGAACCCTGAGATCATGACCGACTTCGGTTGCTTAACCAGCCGAGCCACCAGGTGCCCCCAAAGCGGACTTCTTGGGAGGAGCACACAGATGAGCCTGGATTTTCCATCTCGGCCTTTAGTCGGGGTGCTGGAGGTCACTCCGCACGCAAGACCCCGCCCCACGCGGCGGGTCTCCTGGTCTCCTTGCTCCACCGACGGCTGTTTCCGGGCGAGTCCGGGAGGTCAGTACCAGCAGTGAACCGTGCAGCTGACGTTCTAGAAATCATTGTTCTGTGTGGATGCAGAATCCTGCCTCTCGCCACCTTCCTTCTGTCGGCAGGACTTCTTGTTACGTATCTCGTGTCTGGGTTTGCTTGAGCGTAAGTATTTTCGCTTTTCTATCACATAGATGTTCTCATTTCCTGTATCCTTTTCTGTTTTAAGTTGTGTTAAATCACACATAACGTAAACTCCACCATCCTGGGCGCTCGGAGGGACAGGGTGGTGGTGCTGAGCGCGGGGCCGGGGTCCCTGGGCTCTTTCCGTCTTGTCGCGCTGGGACCCTGCGCCCACTACACGGCGATGCCCCGTTCTCTCGGAGACATGTGTGTCCAAGTCCTTCGCCCACTTTTGAATTGGGTTGTGTTTTGTTGTTGAGTCTTAGGGGGTCTCTATCTATAAGGTGGACTTAACAGATCCGTGACTTGCAAATATTTCTCCCATCCGTGGATTTTGCCTTTTTACCCTGTTGGCAGTTTCTTTTGATGCACCGCATTTAACCGCGTCCTCGAAGTCCGGTCTGTGCGCTTTC
>NC_043715.1:661731-665526 GCF_006229205.1 Suricata suricatta
GGGGAGCCGACGGGGCTCGAACCCGTGGAGACAACAAAACGGCGCCGCAAAGGGTCCCCGTGGCTCCGAGCCGGTCGGACCGGCCTCCCCCGCCCCGGGAGGGCCCTGAACGCCGACCTGCAGGAAGGCCGGAGGGAGGCCACGGAACACGGAATTCCGGTCACAGGGTGCGGGGCGACACCGAGGACGCGGCCCAGGCTCCGGGCGCCCCGCCCCCCCCGCATGCCGGCACCGCCCGCAGCAGCCGCTCTTCCAGACTCTGGACTCAGGACGATACACCCGCAGCAAGCGGAGGCGGGTCAATTCGGGGAAATGGCAGCCTTCCACGGGCCAGCGCCCGCTGTCTCTCAGCCCTGCGCGTGCAGCGAGGGCCTTCCCTCCACACACAGGGTTCTGCGGGCTGCTGGCTACTGTTGACTAAAGGGCCAGCGGTCATGACTTAACACTCCACGGGGCGCCTGGGGGGCTCAGGTCAAGATCTCACATTCGTGGGTTCCAGCCCCGCTCCGGGCTCTGTGCTGACAGCTCGGAGCCTGGAGATGCTTCCGATTCTGTCTCCCTCTCTCTCTGCCCTCTCCTACTTGTACTATGTCTCTCCCTGTCTCTCAAAAACTAATAATAATAATTAAATAATTGTAAAAAAAAAGAACACTCCATGGGCTGAAGCGGCTTTCTGGAGATTTAAAGAAACAGCCTTTATTTGCTGCTGGAGGTGCCCCCCGCCCCGCACACCCCTGCGCTGCAGGTCACGGCTGACCGCAAGGTTAACAGATAGGTTTGGGGCTTCACGCAGCGAGGAATATATTCTTGGCAGAAATCACCTGGCAAAGTCGCAAATAAATACACCCAGCGTTCGAGAGAGCAGTCTTTACAAAACGAGCAAATATGACCGCAGAGTTAGCACAGCACACTTCTCCAAAAGCTGCTCAAGACAAAATCACAAAACAGAAAGAAACAGGAAGATCTGTCTCCCTCATAATGGGAACGTTTTTTGGCAGAAACGCTCCCTGACGAAGCCCAGATACACACCTCACTAGTCACAGGTGTTAGCTAAATGGTCTTAAATGTGTTTTATTAATTTAAAAAATGTTAATGCTTTTATTCTTGAGAGACAGAGCACAAGCCTGGGGAGGGGCAGAGAGAGAGGGAGACATAAATCCGAAGCAGCTCCAGGCTCTGAGCCGTCGGCACAGAGCCCGATGCGGGGCTCGAACTCAAGAACCGTGAGATCAAGACCTGAGCCGACGTCGGATGCTTAACCGACTGAGCCCCCAGGCGCCCCAGTATTAACTGTGTTGTGTGCGCCCTGACAGTTGTTTTTGTTTGCTTGCTTTGTGACCCACGTGCCGGGCTTCGACTTTGAGGCCAGGGCACACCCTTCCAAGCCGGCCATCTCCAGCACTTTGCCAGGCACACGACTAGGTAAGAGACCAGGCTGCTTCCCCTGACTCAGGTTCCTTTGTTTTGAACACCTTGCGTGGCTCAGTCAGTTAAGTGTCGGACTTACATTCAGGCCATGATCTCACAGTTCACAAGTTCAATCCCCGTGTTGGGCTCTGTGCTGACAGCTCGGAGCCTGGAGCTGCTTCGGATTCTGTGTCTCCCCCTCTCTCTGCCCCTCCCCTGCTTGTACCCTGGATCTCTCAAAAATAAGTAAAACATTAAAAAAAAAAGATGCAAGATTAGCTTGACTTTAAAAGAAATAAATAAATAAATAAATAGAAATCTTACTTGATTTTGATAACTAACCATTTGGGCCACTTATTTTTTTCTCTTCCAGCACTTTAAGTTTAGCTTTTATGTTTGGTATTTATCAGTCGTGCGCCCACAGAACGCTGCTGTCAGCCCCAGTAAGAGCAGGACCGCAGGCACAGAATGTGCTCTCTCTCTGCAACCTTCTGTGCGGGCCGCGGGCGTTTGGTGGAATTTTCAGGTCCTGTAAGTCATAAACTTTGAGTTTTCTCCAAGTGTCCTCATGGTCACTGCAGAAAGGCATCTGTGATCAGAGAGCAGAGCACGAGGACGGGCCCGACCCCCATCCTGCTTGCGGACAGGCTGGGACCAGCACAAAACCACCAGCTAGAGGAAACTACGGACGAAGGACTAAATAAGTCAGGAAAACAATGTGTGTTTAAATGGAAATGTTAATAAATATTATAGAAAGCACCCAATTCTTAAACTATGAATTACAAATAACTAAGATGAAAAGTTCGCTAGAAGGGGGTCAGTGGATTCAAGCAGACCAGAAATAGAGCCAGCAAACTTGGAGACAGAAGAAGTTACTCTGACTGAGGAGAGGAAGGAAAAACGTATGAGGAAAAATGAACAGAGCCTGAGAGACCCATGGGACCACCAAACACGCCCAGACGTGCGTCACGGAAATTCCTGAAGGGGGAAAGGAGCAGAAAATACTAAAGAAATGACATCAAACTCCCAAATTTGAGTAAAAGGATGAATATACAAGTCCAAGAAGCTCAGTGACCTCCAAGCTATATGAACTCAAAGGCTACCCCACAAACCTGAAAGTCGGTCACTGGAGACGACCCGGCAAGTGGTGGGAGAGCGGTGAGCCGTCACGTACAAGAGACCCTCAGGAAAAGTCGACAGCGATTCCTACTCAGACACCACGGGGGCCAGGGGGCAGTGGGAGGACATTTTTCAAGTCAGAAAAGAATTGTCAATCAAGAATTCTATACCTAGCAAAACGGGCCTTCAAGAGTGAAAAAGGAATGAACACATTTCCAGATAAACAAAAGCTGAAAGGGTTCATCGCCAGCTTCCCTCCACAGAAGTGCCATCAGGAGTTCTTCAGGGTGACATGAGAAGACACCAGAAGCTATTCAAAGGCGTCGGCCTGGCCGCCATAACAAAATACCACACGCTCAGTGGCTCCACCTACATTTATTTCTCTCCGTTCTGGAGGCTGGGACCCGAGACCAGGACGCCGGTCTGTGGGGGCCGCTTCCTCCCTCGTCCTCACACGGCGGCGAGAGAGCGCTCTCACTCCTGTCGGTCTCACTCGTGTCTCTTCTTACAGGGGCAGCAATCCTCCTGCGGGCTCTGCCCAGAGACCAAATCACTTCCCAAAGGTTTGACCTCCAAATTCCAAACACTCCCAAATACACTGGAACTTAGGGCTTTGACACATGAGCTGGGGGGAGGGGCACGATCTAGCGCATAGCATGTCGTGAAGAGAATCGCACAGCAAAACGTAAAAACCAGTCTTACCATATTCTGTGTGCTTTTAACTCCTGGTTTCCTACAGTACTTGACGGGCGAAGGCACTGAGTCCCCACAGGTCTGTGTTCACCAGCACACAAGCCGCCGACGTGAACTGGGACGCAGGTCTGAACCGAACTGACTCCATGACAGGCTTCAAGTTTCCCTCTGACCTTGGAGGCCTAAGTGTCAGTTTCTCAGAATCATTGCTCAATAGAAGGGCACACACTGCCCAAGGCAGGAGGGACCACCCTTGTAACACCCAATCAGGGAAGACCAGCTAAAACCCTTCCCATTTCTAAGGGCAGGCCTAGAGATAGAAGCTACGCCCTACGCCCTATGCCCTACGTGAGGGTCCTGGGTCCACTCTGTAATTGGTCAATACTCTAAATGTTGTGATGGGGCCCCCCCAAAAGTAACGAATACTCCAGGCAATGTGAATGGTTAAACCTGCTGTCAATCATGTATAATGATTGCATCACTATACCGGTGTCACCATTTCCTGTAACTCCCCCTTCCCGAACCCATAAAGGCCCTACCCCGCCTTTGTTCGGGGCTCTCAGTGTGGATCCACTG
>NC_043715.1:665626-672863 GCF_006229205.1 Suricata suricatta
AAAAAAAAAAAAAAAAAGATATTATATATTAATCTTAAAAAGGACAGTGCAGGGCTGCCTGGGGGGCTCAGTCTGTTAAGCGACCAACTTCGGCTCAGGTCGTGATCTCACGGTTCGTGGGTTCGAGCCTGGAGTCGGGCTCTGTGCTGACAGCGTGGAGCCTGAGCCTGCTTCAGATTCTGTTTCCCGCTCTCTGCCCCTCCCCCACTCGTGCTCTGTCTCCTGCCATCTCTGAAAATTGAATGGATGTTTTTTTAAAAAAGGACAGTCCATCAAGGAGATATCAATGACAAACAATGACAGAGAAACGCACATTCTACAACAGTTACTGGCAGGCTTAGCCCCCCACGTCCATAACCAACGGAGCTAAGGAAGTAGGAGACTTGAACACCAGAGGCTAAGCAGAGATCTACAGGCCGGCTCACCCAACAACAGCAGGACAAACATTTCTCTCAAGTGCACGTGGAACATTCTCAAGGGCAGACCCCTCGTCAGGCCACACAAGCCCCAGCAGTTTTAAAAGACTGAAATAATACTAATCTGCTCCAACCACAATGGAATGAAGCTAGAAATCAGTAACAGAAAGCAAAGGGGAAAATTCCAAACACGTGCAGGTTAAGGAAAATACTCTTAAATATCCAGTGAGTCAAAAAATAAATCACAAGAGAAAATTTTAAAATACTTGAAGACTAGAGAAAACCAGTTACAGGGGCACCCAGGTGGCTCAGTCGGTTAAGCATCCTGCTTCAGCTCAGGTCGTGATCTCACGGCTCGTGGGTTCGAGCCCTGTGTCAGGCTCTTTGCTGACAACTCAGAGCCTGGAGCCTGCTTCAGATTCTGTGTCTCCCTCTCTCTCTGCCCCTCCCCTGCTCGCACTGTCTCGGTCTCCCAAAAATAAATTTAAAAATTAAAAAAATTAAAAAACAAAGTTACAGGATGCAGCCAATGCAGTGTGGGTAAAATTTATAGCTCCGTGCCCGCTGCATAAAAAGAACAAATCAATAACCTAACTTTACAGTTTAAGGAACAAGAGAAGAAGCGCCAACTAAACTCAAAGCCGGTAGATGTGAAGGAACAAGGACTAGAGCGATGTGGGAATGAAAGGAAACCTTGCCCGCAGGGGGACCGGCCGGCAGGGGGCGCCTCACAGCCCGCGCCGCTTTCAAATGCAGACCCAGCGGAAGACACGCGTCCTGCCTGGGCCACCATTTTACTGCCCCAGCGGGGTGAGACCCTTACCCAGCAACAGCCCAGCCAATGGGAGGCGGCCTCGGCCCGGCAGTGAGAAGCCACTGCACCTCCCCTCCCGGTTTAGTCCGATGGACTTTCGGTTTAGAGCGGTCCCCCCCACCCGCTCTGCCTTCTGATATAAAAAAGCCTCCTCTTCTCGGGGCGCAATTTGCTGATGGCTTTGACCTGGCTTTCTTGTCCTAGAGCACAAGTCTCTGCTCTTCCAGAAAAAGCCACTTTTGCTGGTAAAATAACTGGCAGTTTTACTTTTAAGGTTTACAGAGAGGAGACAAATGAAACAAAAAATGGAAACAGAATCAACAAAATCTGGTTCTTTGGAAAGATGAACAAAATGGACATTTTTGAAAGTGTATTTGTTTAGGGAGAGAGCGCACGTGCACAGATGGGGGCAGGGCAGAGAGGAGAGGGACAGTCCCAAGCAGGCTCCAGGCGGTCAGCGCAGAGGCCGCCGCAGGGCTCAGTCTCACCAACTGTGAGATCGCGACCCCAGTGAAATCAAGGGTTGGACACTTAACTGACTGATCCACGCAGGCATCCCGAAAATGGACAATTCTTTATATAGGCGACGAAAAAAACAAGACTGAAATTACTAAAATCAGAAATGAACAAGAAAACACTAGTATGGATTTTACAGAAATAAAAAAAAAAGGCTGAGAACAGTGAACAATCAGGTGCGAGCATATTAGAAATCCTACGAATTGGGCAAATTCCTACAAGTGCACAAGTTACTGAAACCGAGAATAAATAGAAAATATAAACACACCCCATACTAAGAGATTGAGTCAATAACCAACAACATCCCGAGAAAGGAAAGCCCTGGACCAGAGGACTTTGTGAGTAAATTCTACCAAATATTAGAGAACTAACACCAACCCATCCCGAACTCTCTGGAACAACAGGAGAGAACACCCCTTAACTCACATCTGCAATCCCAGCACAACCCTGACAACCAAGGCAAAGATATCACCGTAAGGCTGTAGATGCAAACAGCCTCAGGAAAACACTGGCAAATGTAATCCCGCAGCATATTAAAACTATCAGACCCCACGATCACGCGTGATTCGCCCCGGGAATACAGGGACGATTCAACATCCAAAAATTGATCCATGTCATACACCACACTGCCAGAAGGAAGAGACAAAAATTCAACATCACCTCACTTCATGATCAAAACAGCTAAACTAGGAACGGAAAGAATAGATCTCAAAATGACAAAGGGAACTTTGGAAATCCCAAATCTAGTACCAGAATCAGTGGTGAAAGACAGAAAGCTCTTCCGCTAAGACCAGGAACAAGGATGTCCATTTTCACCACTTCTGTTTAATACTGTCCTACAAGTCCTAGCTAGGGCAACTGGGCAGAAAAAGAAATAAAAGCATCTCTACTTGTAGACAGCATCTAATATGTAAAAAAACCTTTAAAAAATACACACACACCGTCAGCACTAATAAAGGAATTCGTCAGAGTTGTGACATACAAGATCAGCATTCTGAAAATCACTTGTATTTCTACGCACCGGCAGTGAGCAATTTGGCAGGAGAACGGTAATCTCACACACAATAGTATGAAAAAGAATAAAATAGGGGGGCCTGGCTGGCTCGGTTGACAGAACACACGGCTCCTGATCTTGGGGTCATGAATTCAAGCCTCAAGTTGGGTGTCCACATTGCTTAAATAAAGTTTAAGAAAATCTTAAATACTTCAGGAACAAATTCAATCAAGGAAATATTAGACTTGGAATCAAAACCACAAAACGTTTCTGATAGGAATTACAGGTGATCTCACCAGACGGAGGGGCAGGCTGCGTTCACGGGCTGGGGGACTTCGTGCCGCGGCGATGGCAGGATTTCCAACCATCCCCGACGCTGTTCGGTTCTGCGTCACCCCTGCCAACCTCCCACCGGCCTTTTCGGCAGAAATAAGAACAGTGATCCTAAAATTCATATGGAACTTCCACCGATTCCAAAGAGTCAAACAATCTTGGGGGTGCCTGCCAGCCGGCTCAGTCAGTGGAACCTGCAACTCTTGAGCTTGGGGTTGTGGGTTCAAGCCCCACATTGGGAGTAGAGGTTACTTAAAAATAAAATCCTAAAAGCTATATTTGAGAAGAGGAACAGAGTTGGAGGACTCACACTGCACGTGTCGGGACGGAGTGCTCCTGGCCCGGGGACACACGGACGCACCAAGAGGATGAGACGCAAGGTCCAGAAGTTGACCACAAAGTTGGCGGCATCAGCGGTGTGGACACGGCGCAGTAGGGGAAACGAGTCTTTGACCAAACGGTGCTGGGCAATCTGTCCGCACGCAGAGCGATGGAGATCTAACGCCACATGCAAAACCTTACTCAGACTGGATTAAAGCCCTAACTCTAAGTACTAAACCTGTAAAGTGCTTAGGAAAAAACCCACAGGTGCAAATATTCATAATCTTGAATTTAGTAATAGTTTCTTATGTGACATGGGAAGTGTGAGCATAAAGGAGAAAGTAAACTGAACCTCGCCAACATTAAAATCTTTTTGCATCAAAGGACAGTATATGAAAGGGAACAGGATGAGAGGAAATATTTGCAAATTACGTATCTGATAAGGCCTAGTGTCCAGAATATGTAAGGAATCCATAAAACTGAACCACAAAAAGGCAAGCGATCTAATTAAAACACAGGGAAAGAATCTGAACAATCACTTCTCCACAGACATGTATATGGCCAGTAACCCTCAGGCCCCACAGCGCCAGCCGCCCGGGAACTGCAAGGCGAAACCACAGTGACATGAGTCCCAGTCACTAGCACGGGGACGCTCTTACGGGTCTTTATTTTTTTTTAATTTTTTTAATGCTTTTTATTTATTTTTGAGAGACAGAGAGAGACAGTGCGAGCGGGGGGGAGGGGGGGTCAGAGAGAGAGGGAGATATAGAAACCGAAGCAGGCTCCAGGCTCCGAGATAGCTGTCAGCACAGAGCCTGACGCGGGGCTCGAACCCACAAACCGTGAGATCTGACCAGAGCCGAAGCCGGACGCTTAACCGACGGAGCCACCCAGGCGCCCCTCTTACGGGTCTTTAAACCCAGAGAGGCAAGGACAGTGCTGACAAGGATGGGAGCACGCCGGAGCTTGCACGTTAGTGGTGCGAACGTAACCCGGGCAGCTGCTATGCAAAATGGTTTGGTGGCTCCTCAAAGTGACACACAGACCCAGCACACGATCCAGCAATCCCCGTCTTGGGTCAATCCCCAAAGAACTGAAATCAGGTGTACCCGCGTACACAAAGGCTCACAGCGTGGACCACAACGTGCAGAAAGGGGAAACCGCCTAAAGTTCCACCAGCCGACGCACCACAAACAAGGGGCGCCATACCGAGGTGACAGAACGTTGCTGGGCCACACAGAGAACCAAAGTCCCGACACACAGGCCGCGAGCAGGTGACCCCCTGAACACCGGACTCCAGAGCAGAAGTAGGGCACCCTGCCGGCCGCACAGCGCGGGGGCGGGGCGTCGGGTAGGGGGCGGGGTGGGGCGGGGCCTCAGTGTCGGGCGGGGCGCGCAATGCGGGAGCGTAAAGTCGGGTGCAGGGGTCGCAGCGGAGGGCGGGGTCCCGCGCAGCGCAGGGGTGGGGCCACCGGGCCAGGAGGGGCAGGGAAGGGGCCACCTGGAGTACCGACAGGACCACACCCAGAGAGGACCCCCCTCCCCCGGCCCCTTATATGGAGGGAGCAGAGCTATCTAGTGCAGAGCGGGCGCACAGCGCCAGGGAGGGGCCGCTACTTGATGGGGATGCGATGGGTCTACTAGGGAAGTAGTTGAGAATCAACAACAGAAGGGCACCTGGGTGGCTCAGTCAGTTAAGTACTGGCCTTCAGCTCAGGTCATGATCCCCAGCTGCTGGGTTTGAGCCCCACGCTGGGCTCTGTGCTAACAACCTGGTGACTGATTTGGATTCTCTGTCTCCCTCCCTCTCTGCCCCTCCCCTGCTTGCTTCCTTGCTCGCTCGCTCTCTAAAATAAGTAAACAATAAAAACTCAACAGAGAGTGGCACCCCCAAAAATATAGTTTTATTTTGCGTGAACTTCAGCTCAGGAAGAACGTTTATTTTGTTACAGAGAGGCAAGCAAGCAGGGGGAGGAGCAGAGGGGGAGAACACCAAGCAGGCTCCACGCCCAGTGTGGAGCCTGAAGAGAGGCTTGATCCCATGACTTTGGGATCATGACCTGTCCAAACCACCCAGGCGCAGAACCTTTTGAAGACAGAAGATTCTGTTGTGCACAAACCTGCCACTACAAGACACAAGGCAGGTCCAGAGTCCCTGCGCAAAGTTAAAGAAACTAGTTCGGAAATTAAGGTGTAATCTGTAGGACCTACTATACTCCTCTCCACAGCAAAAAAGCTAAAGGCAAATACGACTTACCTCGGTTCTGGGGAGGAAGACTCCGCGGGGGCGACGGGGCGAGGTCCCAGCCCGCCCACGCACGATGCCAGCGAAGCTTCTAAAAGGCCCGAGCGCACTCCGGCTCTGGCTCCTGCTCTACAAGCCCGCCATGACCCTCAAACTCCCAGCGGGGCCTCGCCTGACCCGGCAGCACCCAAGACCACCACTACCCCAGGCCCTCACCTGTGGCTTGCACCTGAGTAGCCCGTCCGGCCAGCCCCGCCCTGACCACGCCCCCGCACAAGGACGCCCGGCCTGCCAATCTCCCACCCCCACGACTCTGCACCTAGACGCGCCGCTCATCACGCCCTGACCACGCCCTTGCACGATGGCGATCCCTGACCACGCCCCCGAGCTACGCCCCGACCACGACCCTGAGGAATATCACCCTGCGGGTCACGCCTCCCGACTACGTCCACGCACGTGGATGTGGCCGTTCACACCCTCTGAGCGAAGACGCCCTCCCATCACAGCCCTTGACCACGCCCCTGCAGGAGGATGTCCCACATAAAGATGCCGATGACCACGCCCTCAGCCATAGCCCTGTTTGAGGCCACCGCCAATCATGACCCGCTTGGCCCCGCTGACCAGGCCCCTACGCGCCTGCACTCGAGGACGCCTCACTGGACACGCCCCTGCATGAAACTCCCCGCGGACCACCCCCGCCTCCACACCCTCTCGCGAGGATGCCCTGCTCGACTCTGACTCCCGACACACACCTGAGTGAAGACACCCCGCCGACCACGCCCCCAGCCACTCCCCCACACGAAGACTCCCCTAATACTGCCCTGCCACCACTCCCGGCCGCTTCCCCGAACGAAGACGCCCCTATTGACCACGCCCCTGCACGAGGATGCTCTGCTCCCGCGCAAGGACGCCCCCAGACCGTGCTCTGCCTACGCTGCCCCGACCGCACCTTGGAACCACGCCCCCCGCTCGTGGACGCCCCGCCTACCACGCCTCCGCCCACGCCCTGCACCAGGACCTCTGGGAGAAGACATCTCCGGCCACGCCCCCAACCAGACCCAGGCGCGAAGACGCCCCACCGACCACGCCCCGCACGCACGTGGACACCCTGCACGAAGACGCCTCAAGGAGGACACCACCGACCATGCCCCCAACACGCCCCTGCGCGAGAACGTCCTGCCGACCACGCCCCCACGCGAGGACACCCCAACCACGCCCCGACTTGGTCCACCCCCAGCCCCCCGCGCACACCAAGCCCCGACCTGGACGCCCAACAGACCACGCCCCTGCACCGGTTGGCTCTCCGGTCACGCCCATGGCCACACCCCCGTCCCATGTTCACTCCCCTAGTCCACGTGCCCGCGCCCTGACTCCTAGCAGATCGCTTCTCCCGACCCGGTCCCAACACCAGGCCTCCGCAGCCGCCGCGGCCCGGGCGAGGGCGCCCAGGCTCTCACCTGGCCCGCTCTCTCAGGCCACGCCCCTGACGGCCCCGGCCCCCAGTGACCCGCCCTCCGTGGCTCGGCTCCCGCGCAGGTCCCGCCCGCCCGAGCGCAGAGGCGCCCATGGAGTCGGAGACGCGGGTGCTGCGCGCGACG
>NC_043715.1:672963-677031 GCF_006229205.1 Suricata suricatta
CGGCCCTGCACGCGCGGCTGGCACTACGCGCTGCCCGCCGCCGGCCTGCTGCGCAGCCCGGTCACCCAGGTGCGCTCCCGACCGGCGGAGGAGGCTTGGACGCGGGAGGACGCGGGTCGGACGGTGTGGGTCTCAGCCTCCGTCCTCTCTGACTCTTCCTTTGGTTTGCTCTCAACTCTAACGCCTCTCGTCCCGCTTTTTCTATCTCCCTTCCTCCGTTTCCCCTCCCTCTCACCCCACCTTCTTCCTCCCCCTTGCTCTGTGTGGGGCTGTCGTGCTGGGCCCTTATTTGGTAGTCAGATGATGCAGCAGATGCCCAGGTGGCGGGGGTGGGGGGTGCCAGGCTAATGGCAGAGCCTGCTGGCCAGGACTGCCAGTGTGGGCGGGCCGCCCCGGGGGTGGAGCTCAGCAGAAGGCGTGAGCAGATCGGCGCCAGGTGGTCCGCAGGAGGTGGCACTGAAGTTTTGAGCAAGCTGTGGTATTGGGCCATGTAGGTGTCGAAATTGGGTTCCCAAGACAGGAGGCTTTGAATCAAGGTAGCCACGTGGAGATACGTTTACAAAAACCAGACCTTCCATCTGTGGTGGAAACAAGCTGGAGGGGAGGTGGGGGCAACTGAGGTTTGGGTGCTAGGACACCGGGGGGAGGCAGCTGGAAAGTACCAGGCCCTTCGTCCTCTGCCTCCTTCCTGTCAGCCTCTGCCCCGCATCCCTACCTCTGTCCCTGGGAGGATCAGCTGCAATGTGGGAACAGGGGCAGGGCTGCGGCGTCCTGGCCTGGGGCCCTGAAACCTGCTGGGCGGCTCCTCCTCCGTCCATTCCGTCTGGGTACTAACCAGTCAGCACCCCCAGCCCCCGGCAGTTTTCACAAACTTTTGGTTTTTAAAATAAAAACTGTGATGTATTATGACCCAAAACAGTACATTAAGTTTGGGGAGAAGGAGTGGAAACCTGGAAGGAAGGGTGGGGAAGTGCAAAACTGAGGTCAAGGGCGCTTGTCCAGGTAAAGCAGGTGAGCAAGGCCGTGAGTCATAGTTCCCAGAGCCACACTCGAAGTGAGCAGGGCAGGGGGAGGCGAGGGCGATGCCCTGGAGGCCCTTGGCACTGCAGCCAGCGGGAGGCTCAGATCTGTCAAGGGTCACCTGGCGGGAGACCAATGGGTGGGTCTCCATCCGGAGAAAAACAGGAAACAGATTTGGGGTTCCACGTAGGTGTCCTGGGGACCCCTGTCACTGCCCTCTGGGGGCTCAGACCAGGAATTGCTCAAATTCCATGGGAAGACTACCCGAGTCAGACAATCATGCTGTGTGACCTTGAGCAAGTCCTTCACCCTCTCTGTGCCTCGGTTTTCCCTTATCTCCAGAGAGGAATTGAGGCAGGCCATCTAGTGCCCCCTGCAGCCTGGCCCTCTGGGAACCCCAGCAACGGGGAGGGTGGTGCCAGCCAGCCAACAGGTGATTGGTGCTCCCTGTAGTGGAACTTGGTGTGTGAGGACGGCTGGAAGGTGCCCCTGGAGCAGATGAGCCACCTCCTGGGCTGGCTGCTGGGCTGTGTCCTCCTGGGTGCGGGCTGTGACTGGTGAGGCGCTGCCCCGTCCTCCTCTCCCAGCAGCCCTACCTTCCAGGCCCTCAGGGCCCAGCTGGATGCCCAGGGGTCCTGACCCGCACCCGCGTTTCCCTGGCTGCCCCCAGGTTTGGACGTCGGGCTGTGTTCGTGGCCTCCCTGGCGCTGGCCACGGGCCTGGGGGCCGGCGAGGCCCTGGCGGCCAGCTTTCCCGCCCTGCTGGTTTTAAGGCTGCTGCACGGGGGGGCCTTGGCAGGATTTTCCCTTGCCCTCTACGTGGCTCGTGAGTACCGTGGGGGCCCAGGGGAGCGCCCCCCGCCAGGCCTCACGCTCCGCTGCAGGGCTAGGTCAGGTGGCATGGGAGACCTCCCCGAGTGCCGAGGGCCCTTGTGAACGGGGGAGGGGCACTCTGTTCTGGCAGGTCTGTTCCCGGTGGGAGGGTCCGGGTGCCGGAGGAGTCATAGGTCAGTGACTGCTGCCCACGGCCCTGGAAAGAGTCTAAGGCCCCCCGCGTGTGCTCAGGCCTGGAGCTGTGTGACCCCCCTCACCGCCTGGCGTTCTCCGTGGGAGCCGGCCTCTTCTCAGTGCTGGGCACCCTGCTGCTGCCTGGCCTGGCGCTGCTGGCGCAGGACTGGCGCCTTCTGCAGGGGCTCAGTGCCCTGGCCACGGGACTTCTGCTGCTCTTTTGGGGGTAAGTTTGGTGGTAGGTTCAGTCACAGCGCTAGAGGCCACAGGTTGCTTCTGTCCGTACCTTTGTGCAGCACAAGGCGTGTGGGTGTGGGATAGGCACCCAGAAAGCCATGGCATGCCCTGTTCCCTGGACCCAGAGAGGAGCCATTAGCCTCTGCCATCCTTGCAGAGAGGACCTGGGGGCATCCTTACCCCACCCCTGCAGGTCTCCGGCCCTGTTCCCCGAGTCTCCCTCCTGGCTGCTGGCCACGGGACAGCCAGCCCGAGCCCGGAAGATCGTGCGGCACTTTGCAGAAGCTGGGGGTGTGGACCCGGAGGACAGCTCGGAGGAGGAGACCTCCCTGGTAACAGGTGATGCACCAGCCAGGAGATGGGAGTCCTGGGTGCCGGGGAAGGGTCATCCCCTCATACGTGCCCCCTCGTGTCCCCGGAGCCACAGAGCTGGACGTGCTGGGTGCACGGAGCCCCCAGCCCCAGTACCACTGCGTCCTGGAGCTCCGGCACACCCGCGTTGCCTGGAGGAATGGAGTCCTCCTGGGCTTCAGTTCGTGAGGAGGGGGGGTGTGGGTGGGCTGGCGGGTGAGCCTTCCCCGGGGGGCGGGGCGGGGCGCGGGTCTCTGGGCACCCGGCCGCTGCCCTGGCTGGGCCCCACCTCCGTTCGCCCTCTCTCCCAGGCTGATCAGCGGGGGCGTCGGAGCCGGCTTCCTCCGCAGCCTGGCCCCGAGCGAGCCTGCCTTCTACTGGCCCTACTTCCTGGCCGTGGGCCTGGAGGCAGCGGCCACGGTGCTCCTGCTGCTGACGGGGGACCGCTGGGGGCGACGCCCAGTCCTGTTGCTGGGCACCCTGGTGATGGGCCTGGCATCGCTGCTGCTCCTGGCCGGGACCCAGTGTGAGTGTGGGGCCCTGCGGGCCGCCGGTCCTTGTTTGGCGGAGGGGCTGACTGATGTGGGGTACTGGGGTCGGCCCCCTCCTGGGGCCACAAGGCGCACAGGATACAGGGTGTTGGGATGAAGCTGTGTTTTTTACCCCACGCGTCCTCCCACTGTACGCAGGGAAACTGAGGCCCGAAGAATCCTATGTTCAGGGGCTCAACGTAGGGGTCTGGTTCACGGCGGGGCCTGCGGCGCCTGATCGGGTGTGAAAGGTGGGGAGGCCGGGCCCCGCGGGAACCTCTTCCTCCTCCCCCAGACCTGCCGGGCTGGGCCATGCTGTCCCTGGCCGTCCTGGGCCTCCTGGCCTCTCACGCTGTGTCTGCCCTGAGCACCCTCTTTGCGGCGGAGGTGCTGCCCACCGTGATCAGGTGAGCTGGGGACGGCCACGCCACACCCTGCCCTTCCCATCCTCCCGGGGTTCAGACCCCCTCGTCGTGGGGCGTGCAGGGGACACTGGTAACAGAAGGGAGTGGAGGAAGGGGGCCGGGGGCTTGGGGCAGGGAGGGCAGAATCCCCGTGGGGGAAAGCCGGGTTCAGATTTTCTGATTGTAAAGGAAACCTGTGCCAGGCCAGGGAGAAGCTTTTCCACGAAGACTTTTGCGTCTCCTCTCCCCCCCCTCCCCTGCGCTCTCCCGCAGGGGCGCCGGGCTGGGCCTGGTGCTGGGCGCCGGCTTCCTGGGCCAGGCGGCCGCCCCCCTGGCCGACGTGCACGCGCGCCGCGGCTTCTTCCTGCACCGCGTGCTCTTCGCGGCCTTCGCGGTGCTCAGCCTGCTGTGCGTCCTGCTGCTGCCCGAGAGCCGCGGCTGCCACCTGCCCGCCTCGCTGCGGGACGCCGACCGCCTGGGCGGGTCCCCGGCCCTCCGCGCGGGTCCCCGGCCGGGGCA
>NC_043715.1:677131-684469 GCF_006229205.1 Suricata suricatta
GCGGCTGCCACCTGCCCGCCTCGCTGCGGGACGCCGACCGCCTGGGCGGGTCCCCGGCCCTCCGCGCGGGTCCCCGGCCGGGGCAGGACAGCTGAGCCACGCCCACTACGCGTGGAGGATAAAGGCGTCCGTGGCACCTGGTGTCCTCGCTTCTTCCGTCAGGCCGAGGGCCCCGGGCGGCTCACTGCCCGCCCCCCCCCCACCCCCCCCCTGGGGCGGGGCAGCTGCTACCACAGCCCCAACTGTGTGACCCGCACTGGAGAGAAGGGCAGGTGTTTAATTCAGGAGCGGGGGGCCTCCTTCCACACAGCTGGGGTCAGGGGGCTGCTGGGGGGGGTGACTGATGCCAGGCTTGCCGGCCTTGGGCTCTGGGTCCCCTGGTCTGTGTCCTCCCTGGGACAAGTGGGCTTGCCCAGGGGCCTCGGGGACAGGGCCCTGTGCCCCCTGGCTGCCTCTGTAGAGGTCAGCTGGGCCTCGGGCAAAGACGTCCGCCCTCCGTGTCTGGTGGCTGTACCCTCAGCAGGGTGGTCGCGGGCCCGCATCCCCCACCCCTTCCCGGCCCTTCTCCAGCCTCAGGGGGGCCCATACAGGTCGGCCAGCCGGGCAAAGCGCGGGCCCCAGTCGCGGAGGCAGCTGTAATCCTGGTCCTCGTCACTCAGGCTGGACAGGATGGAGCTCAGCGTCCCTGCCGCAGAACCGACCCCTTCATAGTCATAGATGAGAGCGGTGTCGTAGGGGGGGACACTGGGGTCACTGTCTGCCACCTCCAAGCCCTGCAGAGAGGCCGCAGGGGGCTCAGGATCCCTGCTAACACAGCTCAGGGAGCTCAGCCAGAGCCACCGAGGAGGGACCCCCGGCCCCGCGGGAAGAGGGGGGTGAGGGGCAGAGCCCGGAGCTTGGGCACCTTTGGGAGCCCCGCCCTAGGATGTGGATCTGAAGAGGAACCCCCCGGAGGCTCTCCTTCCTCAGGGCCGGGGTACCCGTGGCCTCCTAACACGCCACCTGAGGCCCCCTGTTCCGCCTTTTAAAGATTCTGCAAAGGGTTTGATCCCCTCCACCTCTGTGTCTCACCCAAAGGGCCACACATGCCCCTAACCGGGACGTGGCCCTGCCCCCGCGCCGACGCTGTGCCCACGTAAACGGTGGGGCCGGCACCCGCAGCCTTGGGCACCCGCACTTTTCCCAGTCGGGGCGGTGGGGGGCGGGGGCACAGCTTCCTCTGCCAGGGGACTTGTGCCTGTGGTCCCCAGGGACGGACCCACGCTCCACACGGGGTGCGCGTGCAGGAGCCCATGCCCGTGTCCTCGTGCCCTTGCCCCTGTCTGCCCACCTCCGGGACACCTACGTCATTGATGAAGTCAGCGATGTCACTGGGGCTGGCGGGCAGCATGCGGGGTGGCTGGGGGCGCACTCGGCCGAAGGGAGCATCCCGGCGCAGGGGCGCCCGCAGGGCCACCAGCTCTGTCGGGTGGCGCAGCTGGTTGATGTCGTAGGTATCCTGGGGACAAAGTGGGCAGAATTCAGCCCGATCACAGGGTGGGGTTTTCGGTCCCAGGCACCCTGGGGGAGTGAGGGGAGAGGACTGCCAGGATCAGCGGGGGGCACCACTCCCTCCTCCCAAAGGCGGGGTGCAGGGGGCACAGCCTAGGCTCCTTAGGGACCCTTCCCCGCGCTTGGCATTTCTAAGCCACCGCCTCCCCGAAACGCCCTCCGCTCACCTGGTCCTCTTCCCCGCCCCCCTGCTCGTCATAGTTGAGGATGTTGTCCCGAAGGTCGTCCTGCAGCCCGTACAGAAACCCCTTGTCCCGTGACTGCTGCCGGGACCGCGTGATGAGGGCGACCGGCAGGGCGAGCACTGGGCAGGGGGGACAGATAGGAGGTGATGGGTGCCCGGCCATCAAGCTGGGTCTGGACGCGTGGGGCATGGGATGGGGTGCAGCAGGGCCCGCGAGGGGCGGGGTCTGAGGGGGGCAGGGCGGGGGGCTGAGGGCGGCAGGGGGCGGGGTCTGAGGGGGCAGGGGCGGGGCGCTTACAGAGCAGCAGGGTGATGCTGGCCAGCACGATGACTAGGGCACCCAGGGTGACGCCTATGCCCCCTGCCCGCTGGGCAGCGGCCCCTGGCAGGCAGGCGCCATCTGGGCCACAGCGACACACCGTCACGTTCAGGGGCTGCTCCCGCTGCTGGGGCGGCTGCCCGGAGTCCCGGAGCAGCAGGCTGAGTCGGTGTAGACCCTCCTGGACCTGGTGCCGAAGCCGCAGGCGCACGTGGCTTACTGCAGAGGGTGCCCACGGTCAGCAAGGCCTACAGCCAAACACGCCCCGACCCCGCCGCCCCCCCCCCCCGCCCCGGGCCCCTCCGTGCCCCTCCGTGCCCCTTGCTGCTGGAAATAGCAACCCGGTGGGTAGGGATCCCAAGATCTGGGGCCTGTTTCCCCATCCTCCCACTGGGCATGAGCTCCTGCCGGCGTGAGGATGCGGCGGAACCAGGACGCGGCACTGAGTGCCCCTCAGGGCTCAGGTGTGCACCCTCGGGACCGCTTGGGAGAACTCACTGTTAACCTGGGTGACGCTCCAATTCCGGGTCAGCTCTGGGACATGGGGACTCAGCTGAAAGTGGAAGGGAGCCCCGTGGGGGGGCAGGTCTGCATCCGTAGCCCCCAGGAGAAGGCCAGAACCCTGATCCGGCTTGCTGCACACGCTGCCAGACGGTGGGGACAGCTCAGGGGCGTGGTCATTGACCTCCAGGATCTCAATGGACAGGGTCCCGGTGGCCGTGCTGGGTGGGGAGGCTGTAGGCAGGAGAGGCCTGGTAGGCTCCTTGCCCTGCTGGGCCAGACCTGCCACCTGAAAGGCCAGCTCCGTGGGGTGCACAGCCCTCAGCCCCAGGGCAGTGGCGGGACGGCCAGCCTGGGCGGGGAGCCCTGGGCCCAGGCGCAGCTTGGCACTCACCGTCATCGTAGGCCAGGACAATGGCCCGGTACCAGCCGTCCTTGAGGAAGGGCGAGGCTGGGCTGAGCACCCGCTGGGTCTGGACCTGACCCGTGGCTCTGTCCACCTGCAGCCAGTCATCTGGGTCATAGTCCTTCGAGTAGCTATTGGCCGAGGAGGGGAGAGAGGGACCCTGGGCTTACACAGGACCCCCGAGGGGTATGGTCCTATGTACACAGGTGTACACACACCACTCACGTACATCCCCCACAGGCACACATACTGCATTTACATGTTCCACTCGTGCCCCTCTGAAGCCAGGGCCCCACCAGCCAGCGCCACTGAGTGCCACAGCCAGGCTTTCGTGTGTGGGCGCCATGGAGACAGACAGATCCACAAGGCCCGGGCTGGGGGTGACATCCAGACCCGAATGGCTGGCCCACACACACCAGCTCCCCGGAACGGACAGGGCCCGGCCCTGCCTCACGGGACAAGCTCACAGTGACATGCACAGGGCTTGAGGCCCAGGGACCCTCGGGGACGTGCACAGACAGGTGTGCCCTCCACCCTCAGCCGTGCTCCTGGCCCTGGCTGGGCAGTGGACAAAAGAAGCTATCGGCTACCTCTGCCTCACCCCTGCGGCCCCCACCTGAGCCTCTGCAGCTGCTGCGTGTCAGGGTCATGTGCGGAGAAGGTGGCCACAGGCGTTCCTGGGGGCGCCCCCTCCGGCAGGCTGGCCCGCAGCGGGTTCTCCCGGAACACGGGCGCCTCGTTGGCGTCCCGCACCTGCACGCAGACCCTGGCCTGGCCCCGCTCGGGCCGGGGGGCGGCCGCCTGCAGGGGCGCCTCATTCTGCACCGCCACTGTCAGCTCGTACCGCTCGTGGCTCTCATAGTCCAGGGGCTGGGGGGGGGGGCAAAGCAAGTGGTCACTCGGGACCCCGGGACCCCGCACATCCGAGGTGCCTGGAGGCAGCCGCGGGCAGGGCAAGGCCCCCACAGAGGGACCGCCGCCCCTCCGGTCTCTCCTCACAGCCCGACCCTCCCTTCCCCTCTGTAGCCCTGCAAAAGTAAAAAGTATTCAGGACCAAAAGGTGCGAAGAATAATGTAAAAATGACAGCCACTCGCCACTCAATGAGTTTGTGAGGTGTCATGTGACCGGCTTCGTGCGTCACGTCAGGTGGTCCTCCCCACAGACCCGGGCCACGCTCGTCGGCCTTGCCGGGGGCTGGGACTGGGGTCGGCTTGCCCTTCACAAGCTGCTAACTTTAAATTGACATTGTCTTGGTGACCCGGTGACCTGAGCAGACCTCATCCGGGGCTCGAAGTCTCAACAACAAAACTGAGACTCTTCTCAGGAGGAAAGATTCAGGTCCTGAGCCTCCAGCCCGCGGACCAGCCCCGCGAACCCCACTTCCTGCAGGGGCGCTCCAGTGTGTCCGCTCTGCACCTGGGCATGCGCACACCTCCCGCCGTTCCCACCAGGCACGGGTCTACGTGCCACCACCCACCCGCGGAGGCAGAAGCCCAGCGACAATCCTCAGGCCGTGGGGACCCTCCTCCTGCCCCGGTGCCGTGGGGTTGCTGTGGCCTGAGCCAGAGTCCCAGCCCTCCCGGGTCCCCTAGCATTCTGCTCTGCCCCAAATGGGGTCCCCCTGAGCGTGGGGCCAGCAGCCAGACCCCCGCTGGGGAACCCGCGGGGCCCCCTCACCTTCACCACGGACAGCACGCCCTCGTTGGTCTTGGGGTCTGTGCGGATGGCGAAGTGTCCACGGGGGTCGCCCTCCAGGATGGTGAACGTGGCTGCCCAGTTGGGGGAGCCTGGCAGGTCCCTGTCCTCCACCTGCAGCCGCCCCACGTCGACCCCGCTGACAGCCTCCGTGGCCTCCATGAAGAACTGCAGGAGCCCGGCCCTCAATACCGCGGGGGCGCCTGTCCCCCGTGCCCCTGCCAACCCCACTGCCCACCTTCCCCCGGGGGGCCCCGGGAGCCCCTGTCCATGGGCTCTGCTGTGTGCCGGGCACCGTGGGAGCTGCCTTGTCCTGGAAGCACTGGCTGCTCCGTCCCACATCCCACGTGCGGGGGCAAGGCTCCTTCCTGCTGCCCGAGGGCCACCGAGGGGTGTCCGGGGCGCCCCCCCAGGGCCTCCGCCAGCTTCCCGGGGCCTGCGAGCGCCTGTGCCACTCACTCCTCTAACCTGGGTTCTGCGCCTGTCCTTACACAAGTCCCCTTGGCTCTCTGTCAGGAGCCAGGGAGGGGGGACGGCCCCCAGCATGGGCGTGGATGGGGGCGGTACCTCATCCCTGGTGAACCCCGGGGCGTTGTCATTGACGTCCTCGAGGGTGATGATGGCCGACGCCGTGGCCGTGAGCCCATCTCCAGACATGTCCGCCACCTGCAGGGTCAGGTTGTACACGGCGACCACCTGGGGGCAGAGCAACGTGCAGTCAGGGGTCCCAGCAGGCACCGCAGGGCAGGCTGGGTGGGTACGGCCTGGGGCAGACACCCCTGTGCTGTGCCCAACAGGGGCCCCCTACCCAGCCCTGCTCCCAGGCTCCAGGGTCTGACGGCCGCACTGCCCAGCCAAGGAGCCGGCAGGAGGCCAGTTACCCAGGTAGGGGGGTGAGCACTGACAGAGCACCCACAGCACGCTGGGTGCTGAGCCAGCAAGCGGGGTCCCTGCGCTGAGGGGCCATATCCAGTGGCAGAGAGAGACCGAAGACAACCACCTCATGCAGCAAGTGACCAGACAGAGCTGTGTAGGTGGTCATGGGGAAATCACGGAGGGCTTCCTGGAAGTGCCAAAGCCGCACAGAAGCCTGGCTGTGAGGGGCAGCAGGCGTCCCGATGAGGACGAGTGTGCAAGGACAGAGAGTGACCGTTACTCCAGGGCATGAGTGGCCGCCCCGCCCCCACGCCGGAAGTCTGCGGGCTCTGCAGGCAACAGCACAGCAACCGGTCAGCAGAAAACACACGGGGACTCGTCTGGGCCGCACGCAAGGCCCCCAGCCTCCTCGGCCCTGACCCCGCGACCAGCCACAGCCCCAAGCTGCGTCTGCGTCCAGAGCCACTGTGAGCAAGTGGGGGCTCCCCTCTGCTGGGTCAGGGGGAGCACTCGGGGTGGGCACGGCTGGGGCAGAGGCCCAGCCTGAAATGAGCGGCGCGGCCCGCGGCCTGCGCGCAGCGCCTCACCTCCCGGTCCAGACCCACTTGCACGGTGCGTATGTCCCCCGTGTGCTCGTCGATGCTGAAGAGCTGGGGGCTGCCCTGCTCCAGGATGGAGTACCGCAGCGCCGCGTTGTCGGTTTCCGGGTCGTCGGCGTCCGTGGCTTCGGCCCTGGTCACGGAGGTGCCTGTAAGGACGGGGACGGGCTGGGATGACGCACGTGACCCCATGGCCCACCGTGCCAGGTCCCCATTCAGCCTGTAAGAACGTGAACATTCAAGCCGTCTGCCTTGTGCTGGAGGGGGAAGCGGGAGCATCTGATACACGCATTCGATCAAGAGCTGACGCGCGTCCCCCAGAGACAGAGACAGTTGGGCAGCGGCCGCGAGCCCAGGGTCAGATGCGGAGGAGCCACTGGGAAACCCGGGGCCAGCTCCGAACTGGCAGGAGCTCCCGACGAGCGGAGGTAGAGAGACTTGGAAACACAGGGATGAGCAGCACACGCACACACACGTGCACACACAACACGCATGTGCACACACAACACACACGCTCCTGTCTGCACACAGAAGTGTATCTCCCAGCTCTGTCTGCTGCCAGGGCCTAACAGGAGCCAATGTGATGAACCTCCTGTTGGCCAAACGTGGACAATTTGGGCATCAAATAACGGGCATAACGAATCACAACCCACTGAATGAATCAGACTCCGAAAGTCCAGAGTGACGTGAACAAACATAACACAGGCACACACTCATGCGCAGGGCTGACAGCTCCCTGCCGGACGGAGGAGAGACTTGGAAACCACAGCCCAGCGCCTGGACCAAGCACAGACCCAGACAAGGCCCCTGAGCGGATGCTCACACTGGTGGAAACGTAAGGAGTAACCGGGAACTGGTCTCAGAGGATGTTCCCCAAGGCGCCATTAGTTACAAGGGGAAAAATGTACAAATCACAGTGGGAGCGCCTGGGTGGCTCAGTCGATTAAGTGTCTGACTTGGTTTCAGCTCATGTCATGATCTCACGGATCACAAGTTTGAGCCCTGCATCGGGCTCTGCACCAAGAGTACGGAACCTGCTTGGGATTCTCTTTCCCTCACTTGCTGCTTCTCCCCTGCTCTCTCTCTCTCAAAATAATAAATTTAAAAAAAGTCACAGTAGAAAAACCTGGAAGACTCCCCTAAACAAGGCAAATCGAAATCAGCATCTCCAGGAATGGGACATGTGTGTCTCCTGAGAGGTTGCAC
>NC_043715.1:684569-732551 GCF_006229205.1 Suricata suricatta
AGATACCGCTTCACACACACTTGGACGGTTACCACGGAAAACCAGAAAAGGAGTGTTGGCGAGGGTGGGCGAACCCGGGGCCCCGTGCGCGGCTGGGGGCGTGTGAAACGCTGCAGCCGGCGTGGAAGACAGCACGGCGGCCAATTCAACAGAATCCTCATACGATCCACTGACCCCACTTCCGGGCGTGTCCCCCAAGAACAGAGAGTGGGAGCGTGAAGACCTGTGTGCACGCCTGTGTTCACAGCCACACTCCCGGCAGCCGCCCGAGCGTCCGTCTGCCGGGGAGCGACAAGCAGGCCGCGGTCCAGCCGCGGAATGGAGCGTTACCCTGCTTCACAAGGGAAGGACGTCCTGACTCCGGCTGCAACCCGGGTGGCCCGGAGGACACGCATGCTCAGTGAAATAAGCCGTCACAGAAGGACAAGTACTAGAGGATTCCACTCTATGCCGTCCCCGGAGTAGACAGATTTGCGGACGTGGAAAGTCAGTGGGAGCCAGGGGCTGGGGATGGGTGGTGGGGACAGCGGCCCAACATTATGCATGTATGTTTTTAAATGTTAATTTTTGAGCAAGAGAGACAAAGAGTGTGAGAGGGGAGGGGCAGAGAGAGAGGGAGACACAGAATCCGGAGCAGCTCCAGGCTCCCAGCTGTCAGCACAGAGCCTGTCGCGGGGCTTGAACCCATGAACCCCGAGATCATGACCTGAGCCTAAGTCGGAGGTTTAACCGACTGAGGCCCCCCAGGCGCCCCACATTATGAATGTATTTAATACCACTGAACCATCCCTTTAAAAATGGTTGGGATGGTAACATTTATGTGTATTTTAGCATAGTAAAAATTTTTTTGAAAAATAAAAAGGAGCATCAGGGTCCTAAAAACCTCACGGCCAAGGAACTAGTGCAGACAGAGGACGGAAAGAAAGGCTCTGGTGCTTCCGAGGTGGAGGAGCGACCGCAGTCCCGACCTAGTGATGCGAACAAGCGGATAGTCACACTTATTCTGAGTGGCTCAGGTGACGAGGGACAAGGCGCCCGTCTGCAAGGGTGATGTGCGGGGGCCGCAGCTTTGGTGGAGCTGGGCCGGCCGACAGCAGGGCCTGTAGGGCTCACAGTCCTGGGCACCCCTGTTCACGTGGTCTGCGCCCGTGGTCGGCTCTGTTCCGCTGGCCCAGGGGCTCACAGGAAAGCCTGGGGCTGGAGGACACCTGGGAGGGCACCCCAAGGCTCTGTCAAGGTCTGCACATGTCTGGGGCGAGGAGAACTAGAGACCCAGGCCATGGTGGTGGCTGCAGGGGGAGGGGAGGACCTGCCCTGAGCCAAGGGGGGAGGCTCTTTGCTTATTTGTAGGCTCGGAGGGACTCAGAGCCACCCCTGCCCCCCCGACCCCAGCCTCACCTGGCGCTGCGCCTTCCAGCACCCGCCCACTGAAGGCCTCCTGCCTGAAGACCGGCCGGTTGTCGTTCTGGTCCACAACCACAATCTCCAGGTCCGTGGGCTCCTCCAGGGTGGCTCCGCCCAGGTCCAGAGCAAAGGCCCTCAGCTAGCGAGCAGAGAGCCAGGGCTGCTGCTGGGCTCCCACCCGGCCGTGCAAAGGGACAGAAGTGCAGACTCAATGTCCCGCTGGGGGGAACACCAATTTAGACAGGGGAGAAAGGGCATGCGCCGGGGCGAGCACGCAGCAGGTGAGACCTCCCCGAAGACCAGCCTGCTTGCCCACAGCCCGGCAGGGCGGCTGCCTTGCTGCCCCTCTCGCCCTGGCTGCCAGGAAGCTCACAGCTATGTTTCATGAGATTGAAGGCACAGTCTCACTAGCGCTCCCGCTCCCTCCCTTCTGCTAAGGCTCCTCTTGGAGCATAATAAACCCGTGAAATGAAAATTAAGCCACTTCCCCCCCCTTTAGGAGAGCGAGTGCACTATCATTTCCAAGTAGGATCATGGTCTCTGGTGTAAGGGGACTGAGAACTTGTCCTCCAAGTCTGGAGGAAGAAGGTTCAGGGCACAGAAAAAGCAAAGTCAGAAGCCCCCTCCCCCAGGGCAACACTTTGGAGAGGCCGGGCTGGGGGGACACAGGACTGGAGGGGGTCAGGCTCCCCTCCGCAGGCCCTTCCTTCTCCAGCGCCCTCCCCACCAGCCTCTCTCTCAAACCTCACAATCCCACGCCCTCCAAGGGGTGGGTCTCGTGCTACCCTCCCTGGAGAATCAAGGACAGCTGCCACTGGGATGAGCCACACTGTGCGCTTCTGCACAACGCCCCGCCCCCCCAAACATGGCCGGCGGGGGCAAAGCTGGGGTGAGGTGTGAAGACTGCACCAGGCTCCAGGGGTGCTTTCCTGGGAGGCAGACAGCAGAGCGCTCTGCTGGGGGCTGCCCAGTCCAGTTCCCTGGGCAGGACCAAGCTCCACCTCCAGGGACCTCCGTTTGCTCATACCCATCTGTTAAATGGGAATACAATCGAGACCATCTTTGGGCTGCAGCTTCTAGTCCCAAATCCCTGTCCGCACCTACCAATGAAGGGCATGGGGCCTAACGTCCCAACCCTGGGACCCCAGGAGTGCCCCTCCCGCCAGCCCCCCAGCAGAGGGCCCCACCCTGAAGCGGTCCGTCTGCTCCCGATCCAGCATGGCATTCAGGAACACCTTCCCCGTGAACTTGTCGATGGAGAACACGCCCTGCGGCTCCTCGTCCACGCCGGGGCCCTGGATGCTGTAGAGGACGCTGCCCAGCGGCTGCTTGTCCGACTTGATCTGCCGGGGAAGGAGCCAGGCTGGGGGAGGTGCCACGGAACAGGGTCCCTCCCTCTTCCCCGGCCTTGGCCCCGCCGCCAGCAGCTCAGCCTATGACCCCAAGGGTTTGCTGTCCTAAACCACAGGCCCTCAGGGACCCTCCAGGGACAGTCCAGAGCCTGCTCTGCCCCTGGGGCGCCCAGGGGCCCCCTCACCTGCACCAGGGGGTACGGGAGACGCTTGTGGTTCTCGGACACACTGATGGGGGGGATGACCCAGGCCCTCCGCACGCGGCCTGACGCAGGCGCCCGGAGCCAGGGGTACAGGGCACTGGGGACCCCCAGGGACGGGTCCAGGCTCTGCAACAAAGGCACGAGCAACTGTCAGTCCTGCAGCGAGCCCAGGCTCCGAAGAGTACGTGAGCCACCACCTCGGCCCCCATCAGAGCCCTGAGCGCACGGGCCTGGGAGACCCAGCTGCCCCACACCAAGCCTGGAGCCCCCAAAGCCCTGCATGTGTCTCCTCTGCTCGCCTGGGAGCCCCTGGGACCTGGTGACTGTTTCCTGACTGGCCAGGGGGAAGCGGGGCTGCGGGCCCCACCTCCTCCCCCACCTCCTCCCAGAGCGGCCAGGCCCCAGGCCCCAGGGAGCGAGGAGCGGGGGGCGCTGGGGGCAGAGAGAGTCAGCAGTGAACAAGGCAGCTGATGGGGGAGGTTCCCAAGGATGCTTTGTGTGAGAAAGTGTGGCTAATGCGGTGGGAGCGCCCCTCCCCTTCCCCAAAGCAAAGCAGGCAAGGGGGCGCCTAAGGGGGGCTGTGGGGCTCCCCCAGAGGGTTTGGGGCCTCCTGGGGGGCACGGGGCTGCCTGTGGGGGGTGTGGGGCCCACCCAGTGCTTCCAGGAAGCAGGTGCTGGTGGAGGCCCACAGGCAGTGGGAAGGGGCTTCTCCAGGCTGCTCGGTGGGGATAAATGTGTAGCCCATTTCCAGGATGTCAATAGTGCCGGCAATTCGCTGGGCCCCACGCCACGGGGGGCTGAGCCCACGCCGTCCTCCCCAGCACCCCGGGATCCTCAGGGCCCTGGGGGTGCTCCCCCCCTTCTCCACACGTCCAGGGGGCCCTGGGAAGGGAAGATGGGGAGCACATGGCAGCCGTGCTCACCCTGCCCTCCCCAGGGGGTGTTGACACACCCCCAGGCCCTTCCCTGGGTCAGGCTTTGGCTCAGAACTGGGGCCACTGGGGAGCATGGCCCCACCTCCACAGTTCAGATGGGGAAACTGAGGCCCAAAAAAGGCACCCATCCCATGGGCCAGGGGCAGGGCTGGCAGCACAGACACATCCTGAATTTCCTGGGAAGGCCCAGGTTTAAATATGTGGTCTCTGCCCCACGGTCTTGGTGGGGTGCTGGCTGGTCTGAATGTGGGCTCGGGCACCGAGGCCGGCCCGCCGGGGGGCTCTGGCCAGGGGCGCAGAGTCTGGCTGGATTTGGTAAGAGATGGCAGCACGTGCGGTGGGGCTGGGGGGGGGGGCTTGGTCACATGCTGGGACCGGCTGGCTTTGGCTGCTGGAGAATGTACCCTCCAAGCCTGGTCATGCCCACCCCCCCCAAGCCCTAGGCAGGACAGGCCAGCTGGGGGCATGCAGAGGGGACACCAGCCCTCCATGCTCTGGGGATGACCCCAGAAGCTCTCTGGCCCCACCCAGGCTCTCCAGGCACTGGGCTCTCCTGGAGGAGGTGCTCCCTTCTAGCTAAGGTGGACAGGGGTAGCATCCAGGGCACCTCCGAGGGCAGCCATGCTCTCTGGCCGCCCTTCGCCTCCTCAACGCCTTGAGCTCACCCCTAGCTGCGGCCTGGGATGGGGTGGTCTGGTGGTTTCAGAGGCATGGGTGAGGGGGGTGTTCTGGGGTGACGGAAGGAGACACCAGCTGCCATCCCGTGTGACCCGCTGCCTCTGCCCCCCCCCCCCCGTCACACGCTTGTTCACAAAACAGCAGTAGCGCTCACAGGATGGCAGGTCTGTCCTTGGGGTCCCAGGGCACCTCCCCAGTTCCGGATCCTCCTCTCTCCTCCTCACCTGAAATCCCAGGGGCACTTTCACCTACAGGGGCCTGGAATCTGGGAGGCGGCAAACACGGTTTATGGAAAGGACCGAGCTCCTGGCCAGGCCCCCAAGCCCCCCACAGCCCGGCAGCGCTGGCCTCAAGCCTGCCTGGGTGGCACAGCATTCCCGCCAAGTGGAGCCCTGTTGGCCAGGGTCACCGTGCTGGTGGGGACAGCGTCTGTTTCCTGGGAGTCTAAGGGGGGCAGCATGGAGCTCAGCGTCCTCCTCTCTCTCATCCCTTTCTCCCCCCTCCCCAGGCTCTCTCAGCCCTCACGCCCCCTAGGAACAAGTACTGTCTCATTTCACGGTTACCCAGAGTAGGGCTCAGAGAGGCTGAGCCATTCGCTCAGGCCCACACAGCCAGAGAGCACCATAAGGAAACCAGCTTCTGAACCCCCATCGCTCACAGGAGCACCCACGCTGCTGCTGCCTGGCCTCCGTGATGGGTGGAGGGGGTGAGGGGGCCGCTCCTCAGCAGTCCCTGAGCTCAGGCTGCGGGAGAGTCTCCGGGGCACACTCTGCTCTGTCCAGCCCACCACAGAGCCCCTGGCCGCCCCCCACCCCCGTCTCTGCCAGTGGCCTTGGCTGACTTTCCGGGAGGCCCAGCAATGCGGTGGGGGCTGGTGTGGTCGTGGCAGAGCCTGGGACTCCGCGGTCCAAGTTCAGGAGGTCAGCAGAGCCACAGAGCCTTGGCAGGGCCCCCTGCCCAGATCAGAGGCTGCGGTGGGTGGGGTGGCCGGGCAGGGCCACA
Source organism: Suricata suricatta (assembly GCF_006229205.1). Lineage (NCBI taxonomy): Eukaryota > Metazoa > Chordata > Mammalia > Carnivora > Herpestidae > Suricata > Suricata suricatta. The sequence goes on from NC_043715.1 coordinate 690,144, forward strand.
GCCCACTTCCGCCGTCCCCACCATCGCTCAGCCGGTCTCTGGCCTCCCACCAGCCCTTCCCAGGAGACGTGGCCGGCTGGGGGAGGGTCTGGAGCTGCCCAGGGATCACGGGACGTCTGGTGCCAGGACAAGCCACACGGACCCCCGGCACGTAGACAAAGTGAGAAGGCACCACCGAGTGGCCGTGTGCCCGTCTGCCCCCCGCTGTGCTGCTCCCACAACTATGGACCCATTTCCTCTAAGTGATGCCCAGTGATACCTCCCCCACTCACCCTTGGCCTTCCCTTAACCAAGAACCTTACAGAACGGTCTGGAAGCCACCGAGACTCCAAGGCCCCTGCCCCCCACTGGGGCCCGCCCCCAGCCTGACACCCAACCACAGTGGCTTCTGAGTAATAACCCCCCACTGTGGGAACCTCTGCGCGGACGTGGCCCACGGGGCCCTCTGCTTCTCCCCAGCACCCCGTGGTGGGCTCGGCACGAAGAATCCTAAGCTGTGGTGAAGCCCCCAGGAGCAGGGGAACCCCCGGTGGAGAAGCTGTTGACGGGGAGCCTGGTGGGAGGTGAGCGCCGGCTTCATCTCCTGGCACTGCCGGCCTGTGGGGCCCCTGGGACCCCCTAAAATCATTGCCGAGAGTCAGACAGCAGGCTTGGGCCTGGGCTGGACGTTTGCTCCTGTGGCCCAGCTTCCTGGAGCCCCGTCCACCCGGGACGCTTTCTGTTGCCCTGTCCAGTGTCGCTGGATGAACCGTAGAAACCAGCCGCAGGCCTGGGCTCTGAGAGGGTCAGGGGTCAACCGAGTGTGGGGGTTCTGGCTCGGGGTGTCTCGAGGTCTAGGAGGCAGGTGGGAGGCCTGGCGCCTGGTGGAACGTGGGCGGGGTCCCCTGGGCGGAGGGAGGAGCTGCCGGCCTGCACCGCCCGCAAGCTCCCCGGGCCGGAGCCCCTTCCGGCCAGGCTGGAATCTGCAGCCCCCCATTCCTGGACGGCCTGGCGGGCATCAGGCACGCGGGGAATGGGCCCAGCTGTCGCCCCTGCAGCTGCTGCAGGCTTCAAAGGAGGGGCAAGGCCACAGAGCAAGGGAGCAAGAGGAGTGGCTGTCCCTCCCCCCTCAGGGACAGATGCTGCCACGTGAGGGCCACTGTGCTCCTGGGCTGCCCGCTCCACCTTGGGGGGGGGGGACAGTCCAGGATGGCTCCCCTCTGCTGCCCCAGCTCCCATCACATTAGCACGACCGGAGGGTGTGGCCTACATGTGCCAGGTCCCTGGTCCCGCACTTTCCCACATCGCCCTTCACACCTCAGAGCCCCCTGGGGGTGCAGCCCAGGCCTCACCTTCCTTCCAGAAACCATGTGGCCCACAGACCCCAGCTCGCCCTGAATCATCCATGCTCTCCCGTGCCTCTCCCTGCCCCACAAGGGCAGGCCCAGCCATGGGGGTACAAAGGGCCAGAGGAAGGAGCCGAGGGACACTCTAAGCCCCCTAGCTGAGATTTTAGGGGACACATGCAGGGGAGGGATGTGCCTTGTCCCAAACCACCCAGATCAATGCAGAGCCCTGTCCCCAGGCCCCTGCCTCGCCTGGGCCAGCCACCATGAAGCTGGAGGAAGGGACATCTGGAGGCAGCCATCAGCTGCCATGCAGCTGGACAGGGAAGGACAAAAGTCTGAAAGCTGGGCTGGATGGGGGAGGGGTGGGGTGGACGTATTTCGTATTTTGGGGGGACCTCTAGGAATAGCTCCCCGCTAGCACTAATCTGAGCCACACTGAGGGCAGAACTTGCATCCAAGCCCCCGTTGGCTGATTCCCCCCAAATCCCCAAAGCCTCCAGCCATGGGGGGTGGGGGGCGGGTCATTCCTCAAGAGCCCCAGGGAGGGGAGAGGAATCTGCAGCAGAGCTACCCTGAACCCCAAAAGCAGGTCTCCACCATGCGCCTGTCCCATGTCCTGGGTCTGGGGCAGGGTAGGGGCAGGGAGGAGGCCCCAGAGCCGTGGAGCCTCTGGAGTGGAGCCCAGTGGGGGAGGGGGCGGGCATAGGGTCCTGCACGGGCAGCCACAAGCCCCTGCACTCGGTGTGACCTCCCTGCAGAGAGCTGGGGGAGTGCAGCTTGTGGGCCACTGGGGGGGGCAGGGGGCCCAAAGGCAGGGGTGCAGGTGACCCAGCTGGGGGGATCCAGCTGGGGGGCCTGATCAGCTTCCGGCCACAGCTGGGAGGTCTTTGGGAGGCCCAGAGTGGGTGCTGGGAAACTTGACTGTCCTCCCCAGCGGCAGCGGGAGGCAGCGGTCACCTGCGCGCACTCGCTCGGCCCTGGAGCTCACTACCTGCCAGGTGTGAGGGAACTGGGATCCTCCCTAACAGCGACCCCACCCCCGCCCAGCCCTGCCCCCCCTTCCCCCCCCCTCCCCGCGGCCCTGAACCAGCCTGGTCCTCCAGGGCCTGCGCCCAGGACGCCAGGAGAGGAGGCCCCCTCCCAGGGGGTGCCCTGGTCTGCCTCCTCCTACCCAGCCCTGCTCCCGGCTCCAGAGACCAGGGAGCTGGGGCAGGGGAGGCGCATGGGGGTGGCGGGCTGTGGGGGGGGGGGGCTGGCTCCGCAGGGCACTGCCAGGGGAGCGTGGATGCCTGGAGGGCACAGCTGCAGTTGCCCCTGCCGCGGGACACAGGGTGGGGGTGCCCCGAACTCCACTCGAGACTGACCGGGGTCACTGCCAGCCCAGCAGGAGTGTCCTCGGGGACCCCCCCGCCCAGGCTCTCACCGCAGGTCCAGCAGGCTTGACGGCGCACTTCCTGGGGAAGGGCCGGCCTGCTAGGGGGTCTCCTGGCGGCCCCCCAGCTCGACTCCCCGTCCAGTTCAGGCGGAGGCGGTTACCCTTTGCCTCTGGACCCCCTTGGTGCACAGAACGCCGTGGACAGAGCTGCCCACCGGGCGCCCTCGGCTCATGGGTCCTCCCAAAGGCGGCCAGGGCCGGCGGCCCCGGGAGCGTCCCACAGACTAGGGCAAGGGGCAAGGGACCCGCGCGGCCAGACACCTTACCTGGGCCAGCAGCCCGAGGGCGACGAGGAGCGCGGCGTCCATGGACCGGAGGAGTAGGGGCCGAGTGTCCTGCGGCAGCCTCCTGCTCGGACAGCACCCGGGCTGAGTGACAGCACAAGTGCGCGGGCGGGGGCCCCGAGTGAGTGACAGCACGTGTGCGGGGGCGGAGCAGGGGGCCAGGGGCGGGGCCCGGGCTGAGTGACAGCACGTGTGCGCGGCGGGGGCGGGGTCCGGGCTGAGCGACGACACGTGTGCGCGACGGGGGCTGGCCCCGGGCTGAGCGCCGGCACCTGTGCGCGGCGGGCCAGAACCAGCCTGGAGGCGGCCGTCCAGGGATGCGAGAGCCCCGGGATAAAGCAGCAAGATAAGGAAGGCCGTCGGAAAAGGCGGCGGTGGGTGGAGGCTGAGTCAGGACCAAGGGTGGATGGATTCGTTCAGCCATTAATTTTCACGTTACTGCTCCCGGAACTCACCAGGCACACTCTTGCCCCAGGGCCTTTGCACTGGCTGTTTCCTCTGCTGGTAGTGCTCTTCCCTTGGCTATCCCCAGGGCATGTTGCTTGCCGCCTTGAGGGCTTTGTCTAATGGGAGCTCCTGACCACCCTGTCAGGCACTGGCACCTGCCTGCTCATTGTAGGTCACAGTCTCTGGCACTGGGGTGGGGCTCCCCTGGGGCTAGCACAGAGGAAGGCCAGCCATAGACCTAGCCTGAGGTTAGCCCTCTCCAGCCCAGCAAGAGTCCTTCCCTCCTCCCCTGTCCCCAAGGGCCTCCTGTTCTGAGGCAATTATTGGTGATTTCTTACTGCTTTCTTCTTCAAGACCTGCGCTTGTGGTGCGTGTGTCCTGCACAAGCCCAGCTCGCAGTAAGGGAGGGTGGAGAGCACAGGGCCTGGCAAGGACCTTATGGGCTAACGCACTGCCTCTGAGCAGGGGGAGTGGGGGCTGTCCAGGGAGCTGCAGGGTCGGGCCCAGGCCTCTGCTCTCCTGTCCAGATCGTGGGGCTCTGGAGCAGGTGCAGCACCATCTGTGCCCTCGGCCTCTTTGGAAGGAGGCCAGGCTGCTTGAAGGAGGCTCTGGCAATGACCGAGTCCCTGGCACTCACTGCTCCGAGGTGGGGAGTTGGCGGGGAGCCCCTTCTGTCTCTAGGCTCTGAGGCCCTGGGCCTGGGGAGCGCCCCCTAAGGGCCACCATCCTGCCTCTGAGGTTGGGGGCCGTGGACAGGGGTGGGCAGCCCTCTGAATGCTTTGGGCTTCTGTTTTCTGGTACTAGTGCAGGGGTGAGGCAGAGGGGATGGGTGGCTGAGCCTGGTTAACCCCAGGCGCTCTAATGGGGGTGGAGGGACATGGAAGATCCCCTCCTTTCTCCCTGTTCGCCCATCCTACTGGCACCTTGCTCTTCACCATTTGTCTCCCACCCAACAATCTCAGGGGGTAGAGGTCCTCAAAGGGGAGGGTGAGCTGGGTTAGGTCATAGGTTAGCCCCAAGTGCAGGGAAGGGCCCCTGCGTGCTCCCCATTGGGGTCTTAGCCAAGGCCCTGGGAGCGCAGTTCTTCCCGCCGCCCTCGGTTTAAGGGGAGGGCTGGTTCCAGGAGCACCAAGGGCTTGTCCAGGGCTGGTCCCGCCCCCGCTCCCCACCCCTCGGCCGCAGGGCCCGTCCCCTCTCCTCCCTAATGAAGTACCGGCCCCCCTAGAAGAGCCCTCTCATTTTCACACGGACTGGGGGCACCCGACCGCCTGGACTCTCGGAGCCTGCAGTTCTGACCACACTTGGTGCTGCCCCCTTTCTGCAACTCTGCAGCCTCCCTAGGAGTCATCCCCTCCCCAGACTCTACCCTGCACCTCCCCCACCCCAGGCCGCACCGGAGTCCACACTCCACCCACAATCCTGCAGGGAGCAAGGGCAGTGCAGATGGGGCGTGGCCTCGGGGTGGCCAGCGCGCAGGGCACACGAGTGGGCGGGGCCCACGGCCCCTGCTCATCACACGCTGCCCCTTGAAGAGCCGCAGCCGCACCCCTCCGAGACCCGCGGTCTGGCCTGCAAGGCTAGGCCCTGGGAGGCCCAGACTGGGTGGGGGGTGCTCGGGAAGCCCTGGCGTCCTCCGGAAACCTGGCAAAGGTCAGGGCCGCTCCCCCCCGCCCCGCACCTGGCAAGGACGCTTCAGGGGGTGCCTTTGGCCTTCTGTTCTGTGACCAGGAGCAGACTCGAAGATGCTCAGCCACTAAGTCCGCGGGAACTTGTTCTGGCGGCGACACGCCAGGTGCTCAGGGGCCAACCTGCCAGCACCGGCTGGTACAGGCTGCGCTTTGCTCGGCGCGCGGGACGGCCGCACGTCCACGGCGCCTGCAGCCCGCCAGGGGGCGCCGTGCGCACGGCTCCGCTCCGCTCGTGGCGTCCGTTAAGGTCGGTCGGGCCGGCAAAACCGCTGAGAACGCGACGAGGGGCAGGCGGTTCAGGCTGCTGGGTGCAGGAGGGGGGCTCGGACTGGGGGTGGGCACGGAGGGGACGGGAGGAACGCCGGGGGCCGGGAGCTGCTGAGAGAAGGAAGTGACCCGACACCAGGTGGCAGCCTGGGCAGGTGACGTTCCCTGGGGTGCCTGTGGCCACCCACGTGGAGAAGCCTGGGGGCCGCCTGTAAGGACAGTAAAACCCGAATGGCGCCCAGGCACGGGTCTCCCGCCGCACGCGGCCCGTGTCTCCGGGCCCCTCACTTTAGAGGCCGGAACAGGAGGTCTCGGGGAATTCCAGACAGACCAACACAAGTGGGGCCTGGCCAGCAGCCTGGCCGACCTTCGGGAGCCCGGCCTGGGGGTGAGGCGAGCTGCCCGCTGCCTTTCCTCCCTTCCGCGCTCCCCCTTCCAGGCGCTGGGGCTTCAGAGCCGAGGAGCGTCCTCCGGGGCTGCCCTCCCAGGAGTCCAAGGGCCCAAACAGATCCTAACGGGGGTGGGGGCAGCGTAAGCGGTTCCTCAGCGGAGCTGGGCGATGGGTGCAGAGTGCGGGGGAAGCCTGAGGCCCTGACTAACCCCGGTGGCCTGGACGGGGCACTGGAGCCCTGCAGAGGGTGTCCCAGGGGACGGCACGTGGGTGGGCGAGGCCGGGCTGGCCTAGGAAGGGCGGGGCGTCAGGGCCCGGTCCAGGCCGCGCCTGCCCTCTGGCGGCCACAGGACACAGTGCAGGCGGGGGCCGTCAGCTCTGGGGAGTCCTTGTCTTTGTTCAGAAGCCCATGACAGTCCCCCAGACACATAGCGAGCAGCCATTCTCACACTGTGCTTTCGTGTCTCGGAGTCACAGGCAGCAGGCAGAAGAGAGGCTGAAGGGGGTTGGTGGCTCCGCCCCTCCCCGTGAGCTCTCTGGGCCCCGAGGGCTTGGCAACCAGGCGCTCACAGGCTGACCTGGGTGCTGATCACAGGGGCTGGGCCCAGGTGCCCCCGCCCCTCCCACGGAGGCTCTGGTCTTGGCCTCTCAGCAGGGCTGTCCCTGACTTCCAAGCCCCTAGCCACTGGGGCTGGGGTCCTGTCCTGCCCAGCTGCCACCAGCCCACACCTCCGATATACTGATGGCGATTCAGCCAGGGAGTGGCCCCAGGTTCACCAGACGTGGTTTCCCGTGTCCTTTAGGCGATAATCAGCCCCAGGGACCCGGTGCGGTGGCAGGGGAAGCTTGGTATTCTCCGGGTTCCTGCCATGCCCGCTGGCAACAGCAGGGGGCAGTGTGGCTCTAGGGAAGCCCTGGGAGGGGAGGAGGGAACAGTGGGCTGGCCCTCCCACTTTGGCCCAGAGGCCACCCCGCTCTGAGCTCTGGGGCCAGGTGGGCAGGGTGATGTGTCCTTTTCGCCCCCACCCTGGACACACCTGCCCCTTCCCAGGGCAAAGGGACCCCAGCATGGGCTGCTCGGCCTTCTTGCCTTCCCAGGAGGGACGGAGAGAATGCTGGCTTTGGGACCCGCGCAGATTCCTGTCCATGTCCGTCCCAGACATGGCCTCGGGCTGCCGGCCCCTCACCCACCACGGCCGGACCCCGCACAGCTCGCCGGAGGTCTGGCCGTGGTGCTGACCCCGCAGGCAGTGGGGCCTCCTCTCCGGGAGGCTGTGACCTCAGCCACGGGGCACTGTCATTGGCTGAGTCAGGTTGCCCGGCCAGAGCCCAAGGTCCTGGGGAACAGCCTGGCTGTAGCGACGCAGGCACACTCACAGGGCTACGTGGGGGGCAGGCCAGACAAGGTCACCGGGCATAGAGGGTCAAATTTTGGAGGAATTTGTGAGCTGTCCCCAGGTCAGTTTGGATGGAAAACTCACTACAGTAAAAACTCTCACCAAGACAGGCCGGGAGCCCATGCACCCCAATAACCTACAGCAGACAGGCTGGGGGCCCTGCACCCCAATAACCTATGACAGACAGGCCAGGGGCCCATATACCCCAATAACCTAGGGCAGACAGGCTGGGGGCCACGCATGCCAATAACCTAGGGCAGAGGGGCCAGAGGGCCTGCACCCCAATAATCTAGAGCAGGAGTGCAGCCCTCCATCCTGCTCCTTCAGTCTCAGGGTGCTGAGGACCCAGGGGAGGGGACGTGTGGGCAGGAAAGTGTGGAAGGTAGGAAGGGGGAGGGCAAGCCAGAGGCGTGTGGCGAAGTGGTGGCGGTGGGGGGCCAGGGTGGTGTGACACTGTGCTCAGGGCACGCACCAGGCTGGCCTTCCCCCCCCCCCCCCGTGTCTTCCCCCCACCGCGGGCGCTGGCCCTATGGCCTGTCTTTGGCACATGGAACAGAGGGACCAGGAGGGCATCCCCACTCGGGGGCCTGTGGAGACTCGGGATAAGCCCCTCTCTTCAGAGTGGCCTCAGTGCGTCTGCTTCCTGGCTGTCGCCACACAGGCCGGTTCGCAGGGTCCTCGGGCCCCGGGTGTGTGCCCCCAGGAGGGTCTCTGGGAGAGGCTGGCGGCCAGGGCTCCGGGCAAATGGGGCCACGTAGTGACTGGTCCTTTCCAGGCTGGGGGGCGGGGAGGCCAGGGGGCTGCAGGCCACGCCCTCCGTGCTCCCCCTTTCTTCCCGCACGGCGCCGAGGGCGCTCTCAGTCTGGGTGGGGGAGGGCTGAGGCGGGGAGAGCCTGAGCCCAGTCAGCACAGCCCCCGCCACCCCTGGCCAGCTCCCCTCAGCCAGCGCTGGCACCACTGTCTTTCACCGACATCAAGTGGCCCGGTGACAAGTTCAGGGGCAGAGAACCCCAGATAACCGCACGCGTCACACGAACGACCAGAAGAATCCGAGGCTGTCGGAGGATAGGTGTCTCACCCTTCATGCTGGGGCTGGGGAGGGGGGCTCACTCCGCCTACCGGCGGGGTCTTCGGGGGCCTCCAGTGACCGGGCCCAGGAGACAGAGGCCGGGCCTCAGGGCAGAAGGGTCGGGTCGGGGCAGCTGCTGCCCCACTGCACGGCTCGTGCCTCCCCAGCCACGGGGGCGTGCGGCCCGCCAGGGCCCAGCGCCGCGTCCCCCGGGGTGGGGCTCCCTGGGGCAGGACTGTACCTCTATCTCGTGTACCCGAGGTTAGGCCGCAGGTCGGGGGAGGGGCTTCCCCGGCGCCGGGTCAGGACTCCCCCCACCAGGTGCCTGCCTGAGTCCCCTCCTGACACTCGCACCTGTGCCGCAAGGGTGTAAGTGTGGGTGGACGGCCTGCCGGTGGTCTTCACCTTAGCACAGGGCCCGCTGGGGTCCACCCTGCCCTTGGCCTTGCCCTGGCCTGTGGTCTCCTTCCTCCCTGAGACAAAGGCACGGTGGTGGCCCAAGGTCTGTTGAGAAAAGCAAGACTCAGAACTCCCTAGAGACCCTGTGGCACCAACACTGAGACAGGATGACACCGCACTCATGTGCACAGAGGGCCTGGGGCCCCTGCTGAGTCCTGGGTACGTCAGCCGGGGCGCTGAGGGGACGTCGCCTGGCTGCCGTCTGCACGGAAATGGGGCTGATGTTAGTGACCCAAGTGCAGGTGAGCTGAGCGGGCCGGACAAGCGCGCTCCAGTGCGCGTGTGCAGAGGGGCGGCCGTGTCTGGAGAGCGCTCGGGCCGCGGGAGGACTCGGAGCGGAGCTCGGGCGGCGGGAGGACTCAGAGCGGAGCTCGGGCAGCGGAAGGATTGAGAGCGGAGCTCGGGCGGCCGTGTCTGGAGAGCGCTCGGGCGGCGGGAGGACTCGGAGCGGAGCTCGGGCGGCGGGAGGACTCGGAGCGGAGCTCGGGCGGCGGGAGGACTCGGAGCGGAGCTCAGGGGGCAGGGAGGACTGAGAGCGGAGCTCGAGGGGCGGGAGGACTCGGAGCGGAGCTCGGGGGGCGGGAGGACTCGGAGTGGAGCTGGGGGGGGAGGACTCGGAGCGGAGCTCGGGCGGCGGGGTACTCGGAGCCGAGGCATGTGTGGGACTAGGAGGTCCTCTACAGCCTGAGAATGACAGGCTCCTGAACTGGGGAGATAGGAGAGTCAAAGGTGCCAGAAGCAGGGGGTGCAAGGAACCGGCTTGCACCCGGGCAGCCCATCTTTCAAGAGTGAGGACAAAATAGAGGCCCCCATGTGTTGAGGCTGAGCAGGTGGGCCACTCCAGAGACGCTGCCAAAACTGTCAGAGAGCGTTCTTTATGACAAGGAAATCCGTTGAGCCAAGAGATTCAGAAAATGTCACTAAATTTATCCAGTTACTGTAAAAACAAAGCCTATGCACTTTTGTTTCCAAAACAAAACAAGACGGAGACTGTAAAGAAGCGTGCCACGGGGCGGGGCCCCATCCTGGCCACAGCGCCCGCCTACTGCGTGACCACAAACTTGGAAAAGGTGCTGTGAGCGTTATACATGTTCAAAAAGTTTAAAGGTACTCAACAGAAATGTAATTATATTTATTTTTAATGTAAAACATTTTTTAATGTTTATTTTTGAGACAGAGCATGAACAGGGGAGGGGCAGAGGGAGAAGGAGACACAGAATCGGAAGCAGCTCCAGGCTCCGAGCTGGCAGCACAGAGCCCGACGCGGGCTTGAACCCACCAACCGAGAGATCATGACCTGAGCTGAAGTCGGACGCTCAACTGACTGAGCCCCCAGGCGCCCCAGTATTCTATCATTATTTTTAAGTAACCGCCATGCCTAGCGTGGGGCTCTAACTTACGACCCTGAGATCAAGAGTCACAGGCACTACCCACCAAGCAGCCAAGCGCCCCGGAAATTTAATTTATAATTTCCAAATGCACTAAGGAGGAAAAAGCAGAGGTTATTAAAACATCAAAACAGAAGGCCAAGCAAGAAGCCAAAAATCCGTAAGGTGGTGGGCAGAAAATGCCGAATAAGATTGCAGGGTGAAGTCTAACTACAGCCAACTGTCACATAAACAGCCTACGATCAGTGACGAAGACGGGCTCTGTGCTCACGGGAGACACATCCCAAACCAAACGGAGCCAGTGAGGAGGAGCCCGGGGTGGACGGTCGGATGTGCCCCTGACCAGGGAGGAGCAAGATTTCTCAGAAAAAGAAAACTTAGGGGGAAAACACCAATAGGGATAGAAATGCTACCAATTCAGCAAAAATATTTAATAGTCGAGAATAAATGGGTCAAAGAACCCGGCGCTGAGCACACGAGGGGAAGGCGGAGCGGCCTGCCGTGCGCAGATCGAACAGGCCGGTCCCGGAGTGGAGGCTGGCCCTGCGGTGACCGCACTGTCACGTGTCCAGTCACTTGGCTCTGAGGCAAAGCTGGCTGCGCAGGGGGCAGAGCAGGTGCCTGGGCTTCTAAGACCTGGGACCCCAGGCCTGTGTGTGCAGGATGACGGAGAGCAGGAGGGACGCAGGGGACCGACAGGTGCTCCCAGGCGACCCGCGGATTACGAGATTAAGTCAAAGTAGAAATGACGGTTTGGAACCAGAAGTGCCACGTGGCAAAGCGTGAGGACGCTCCAGTGGCGCCTCAGCACCGGGCTGTCATCACAAGGACGGGCCTGGCGGGGGCCAGCCAGCGACGGCCCAGCCGAAGCCGCCAGCGGAGGCCAGGCCGCCCTCCGGGGGCAGGAGAGGCGGGCGATGGCGGAGGCTCAGCAAGCAAAGCAGCCACCGCCGCGCAGATGAGCAAACAGGGAGGCGGGCAGGGAGGCCGGGCGGCCGTCAGCACCACGAGGTGTATTTACGTGGGCAGACAAGGCAGGGGACGTCCCCTGAGAGCGGACGGCAGGCCAGTTCTCACGGAAGACACACGATCCCGTGGACTCAGAGAAGCGACGCTGGTGGACAGAGCAGTCGTCATCAGGCACATCACACTGGTGACTGGAGAGCCTCCGGCCCTGCCCCCAGGGCCAGTTTTACCACCTTCAAGCCTGAGTAAAGACGCAAGCCCACGTCCAGCACTCAAACCCCCGGTGAGAAGCGTGTTGGGATTCAGAAGCTTTCGGATGTGGGGGAGGCTCGCGTTACTCCCTGGCGGTCTGGGACGGCACCGTCGCGGCGGCTCAGGCAGCGGTGACAAAGCTGAAGGCTCCAGCACATCTGGAGTCCCGCGCGGGCGTCCCGGTTCACGGCCCCGCCCCCGGCTGCATCCCCACGAGGCACAGCGGCCGGGGTGCCCGCGCCCCCGCTCCGGGCACCATCACCCGCGCCGGCGGTTTCGACATAGGGGCTCGGGAAGGGGCACAAGCATTTCAATCCATAGCGCCCGCCAGACCCGTGTAACCCCAACAACAACAACAAGGAAAACGGGCAACTTTTAAAGCTTCGTGGAGTTGGAATCGTAGGTAAGAAACCACAGGGCCGTTCAACAGTCCCATTAAACAGGACAGCTCGGGCCCGGTGTGACCACGCAGGGTCTGTCCCAGGGACACGACTGCGTTTCAGGGCAGACCACCAGCGGGTCCGTGCTGACAGCAAAGCCGGGGGCGCCCGGGGGCTCAGCCGGTTCAGCACCCCACTCTCGGTTTCGGCTCAGGTCACGGTCCCGTGGGTCGTGGTTTCGAGCCCCTTGTCGGGCTCTGCGCTGATGGTGAGGAGCCTGCTTGGGATTCTCTCTCCCGTCTCTCGGCTCCTCCCGTTTCCCCTCTCAATAAATAAACCTAAAAAAACTTTTAAAACGCAGTCAAAGACAGACAGGATGGCCAAATAGAGAAGAAAACCTCTCGGTGCAATCTAGCGCTGGTTCCCCGAGCATCTTAGCAAGAAACGTGCCGGTGGGAGTCAGGCGTCCCCCCCGCTGGGTGGCGGCCCTGGGGCATCTACCCCTTTCTGGTTCGTAGGTCCGGGCACATTTCAGCGGCGGGATGAGAGAGGAGCGGGAGGCACAGGACACGTGACCGGCACTGGGCAGGCGTCGACCTGCTCAGTTGAGCAAGGCTGCGGGACGGAAACCCAACAGCCGCACCCCTGACCAGTTAGAACCTGGATGAAAACTCCCAGTCGGGATTCCAACACGAATGAAAAAGGACCTGTTCCCAGCCCTCTTTAAATGATCACTGAGCAAACACCACAGGGAGGAGTCCAGAAGACGCTGAGCTGGGTCATGTTAGTGGACCAGAGGGCGCGCTTCTGTGAAGATGTCAGATGTCGCCAGATTAACCTATAAATGCCATCACTTCCAATAAGTTTTTTTAAAAAGGAACTTTAGGGGCACCTGGGTGGCTCAGTTGGTTGAGCGTCCAACGTCAGTTTGGGTTCATGGGTTCGAGCCCCGCGTCGGGCTCTGTGCTGACAGCTCAGATCCTGGAGCCTTCTTTGGGTTCTGTGTCTCCCTCTCTCTCTACCCCACCCCGGCTCATTCTCTCTCTCTCTCTCTCTCTCTCTCTCTCAAAAATAACACATTAAAAGAAAATTAAAAAATAAAAAGGAACTTTAGGCTGTTCTTAAAATTCAGGAGGCAGAAGAGAAGGCCAGGACAGTTCTGGAGAAGGAAACGGGAGCGGTGCCTTGTGCTAACCAGTGCCCCGCTTTGGAAACAGGGCAGAGGGGACGCAGCCTGAGCGGGGCAGGCCCGGAAGCTGGGCAGAGAGCGGAGGCCACACTCAGTTCGGTGGGCAGAGGGAAACACTGATTACTCTGCATGGGAAAAATCAGGGCCTTTCACATGACGCGTGAAAATAAATTTCTAGTGAAAGGCTTACACGAGAAAAGCCAAGCTTTGTAACTTTTAGAAAAACACGCAGGAAAGTGTATTTAAGAACTTGGGGAGGAAAGGAGTTTTTAGACAAATACTCAAACCATAAAAAACATGAATGCATTTGGACCTATTAAAATTTAAACACTCTGCACGTCAATAAAGAAAATAAAAGGCAAGTCACACAACCAGTGCATAATCAAAATTACCAACAACCAACTCAAAACTGGGCAAAGAACACGAACAGGCAATTCACAAAATGGAAAATTCAAGTGGACAATAAATATATTCAAAATATCCCGCCTAAGAAGCAATTAGGGGAGAACAAATTAAAATAAAGAGATCCTACTTCCCACCCAGCACCACGGCAGAGATTTAGCCTGTCCGTCCATGCTGCATGGAGGTGAGCTGCGGCGTCTTGTCTGGTGGAGGCCGGTGCCTACGACCATGCCATCCACAAGGTGACATGTGTGAGGGGTGGGCCTCTGTGGCGCGGCCCAGAGCTTAGGTCCACAGACACAGCAAGTGGCAGAACAGCATGACGCCAGCAGCAGGTTGGTGTCAGCTTGGAGAGCGCGTAACACAAGCGCTGGGCACTGTGCGCTCAGCTCCTGAATGCGGGAGGGGGGCTGGGACTTCTTGAAAAGGATCTGAGGCAAGTCCTGCCCGAGGCCATGACCCAACAGGCTGGGTAGACTCAGCACTGGCCCGTCTTCTTTCCTCCATCCTCAATGTTTAAAATACTTCTGAAACATGTTCTTGATCCCCTGTGAGTAGATGTCCCCGTTCTGGGGAAGGGAGAAGTGGGGATCCACATGCCGGCTGTTTAGGGGCACAGGGTCCCAGGCTGGAGCCTCGTGCCAGCGGCCGCCGGCTCCCAGCATGTCTCTGAGGTAGCCTTGATCTGGCCCTCACTGGTCACTGGGGGCCCAGGGGCAGCTGACACCAGGCAGGAGGCTTCAGAGCCCAGATCTGTGTCGTCTATAAACATGTGTGTGTCTGCATGTGATTATGTGTGGCTGTGCACGTATGTTTCTACATGCATGTGCATACATGCGTCTGTACGGTGTGTGCGCGAACATCCGCTCAGGGCGCAGCCCGGCCGGCGCACCAAGACCAAGACATCGTCTCCTAAGACGTGGCTCTTCCCCAGTGAGGCAGGTGCTAACGGGAACCTCACGGATGCTGTGTGGATGCGGCTGCTTGTGGCTGTTAACGGTTTTATTGCGTGCTGGTGGGGACAGCGCTGACCGGGTGGAAGGAAGGAGACGGCTTAATGGCCTGTAGCCCTTACGGAGTGATTACCTACAAGCAGACTGTTAGCGGATGACGTGACCTGCAAGCCGATGACGAGATGCTGCTTGGGTGGGTGGGAGGGGGTGCAGCGGGGCCAGGGCCGCCACCCGCTGGAGCGTGCAGACGCGCGGACCCTACACGCAGTCCCCACTGGGCAGGTCACACCTGGAAGCAGGCACGCAAACCCACAGGCAGTTGCTGGTGCGCACACATGCGCAGGGACGCCCCGCCCGCATGCCTGTGCTCCCTCTGACCTGGAAGTCCACCTGCCGGCACATGCAGGGAGATGGGGCCTTCAGGGAGGACCTCGGCTGGTCACCTGCCCTAGACCCCCTCGGAGGGGCTGCGTGGTCTGGGGGAGAGCAGGTCAGGTGGGAGCTGCCTCCTGGTACCTGCTCTGAGCTTGGCCATGGACAGGGCTGTACTGCAAGAAGGGCCTGCCTCTCAGACTCAGCCTGTGCCTCTGGGCCCCAGCCATCCTGAGCTCCTGCGCCTGCACCCCTGCTTCTGGGGCTGGGCCCCTGAATGGAGGACCCAGAAAACCTACCTGTTGGGGGCTGAGGGCCAAGAGGGAAACCCCTTGCCAAGCCTGTGGCCTGCACCGGGCCCAGGGAGGGGCCTTCAGGAATGGGATTCCCATCAAATCCTTCTGCCTCGGGCGTGGGCACTGTGTCCCTGCCTTGCCTGTGGAACAGGCTCCGAGAGGCACAGGGGCTGGTGTGCAGGTGCCCTGGCCACCCACCTCGGTGCTTTCCCCATAGGACTGTCCCCAACATGGGACCCAGGAGAGGGAAGGGGACGCAGGAATGCTGGGAGGTGTTGGCAAGGACACAGCTGGGCCTCCTGCCCCGGCTGAGTGATGGTACCTGGAGACGCTGTCCCCAAACGCCTGTTCCTGCACCCAGACCCGCTTCCCACACGCTGCACCTGCCACGGTCACAGCCACTCGGGCATGGAGGGGCTGGGTCCACAGGAACCAGCGGCTGCCCACTGAGGGGACACTGCCACCACACAGCCGGGGGCCTCGGTGCTAAGACGGAGGTGTTACAAGGCTCCTTCCTCCTGGGGGCTCCAGGGGATGGTCCATTTCCTCTTTCCCGGCTTCTAGAGGCATCCATGGCCCACAGTGTCTGCCTCTGGGTCCCCAGGGATGGCCCCGGCAAGTCTCAGTGCCGACCAGGTCCTGGGTGAGCTCCTTGCAGACGGCCTCCCGCCCGGACCGCGGCGCCTGCACTGTTGGGCTTGGTTAGTTGTCTGACCTCACCCCAGACAGTGGGGTTTCCACCCGGCCTCCCTCCCCCTGGGACCTGGGGCCGCTGCCCACCCCACGGCCGCCAGTGTGCTGTGCCACAGGCTGGAGCACCTGGGTGTCCGTTCCACACAGCCCGGCTGCAGCAGTGCGTGGGGGCCTGAGTGGGGCCGCTGCTCTCCCCTCCCTCGGACTCGGGGTGCCCCCCCACCTCATGGCCGAGGGTCCCGGGCGGCCACCCCGCCCCGTGGCCGTCCATCTGTGGCTTTACTAGCTCTCCGCGCCCGTGCCTCCCTGCAGCTCTTCCCCAGGGACGCGTCCGATTGCCGTGGACGTGTTACAGATGCGGGCGTGGTAATCTGATTTCGATCTATCCAGTGAGCTCAGAACTTCCTGCGGTGCCGTTTTAACAAAGGACATGCTGGGCCTGCAGTCGGGACAGGGGGAGCTGCGGGGGCTCCGAGGTTCCAGAGAGCGGCCACGCACCCGTGGCCATGCACACAGGACCACAGTGACGGAGGCGACCCCAAGGAGAAAGACGGGACACGGGATGGGGCAGACCCAGCCAGGTGTGCAAGGCTGGGGAGCCCTGGCGGCCCGGTCACAGCCACGTCCGGCGGCCGAGGGCAGGGGCAGGGTGGTCACCGGGGGCCCAAGGGCCAGGCCGCACACAGGCCAGGGCTGCTTCAAACACCAGAGCCGCACTTATCGAATGTACCATTCGGCGCTTGAATCTTCTGAAAAAATATTTTATGGAGAAATTCAACATAAAAGAGACACAGAGTTGGGCTTTCACAGCTTCAGCTGATCCCAGGGGTTCTCGGGAAAGCACCCTTAGAATCTGGCTACAGGGCTGGTGTGCGTGCAGGCACTCGTGTGTGCCGGCGTGGCTGTGGCCCTGTGGCCCTGAAGGCATGTGTCTCCAGCCCCTTCAATCCGTCAGGCACAGCCGGGTCCACACGACTGTGCTGTCTGCCTCCCCAGCCGGGCAGCCCAGACTCAACGCACCAGGGCCCGCGGCCTTGCCCGGACCCAGAGCACTCGGACGGCTTCCTCCCTAGGCTTCTGGGGGGCCCATGCTCACCTGTGTCGGTGGGGGCAGCCAGCTGACACAGTCTTACCCCAGGGCCCTCGTGGGGACTGGCCCCCACCCTGATGGGACAGGCATCGTCCGGCCTCACTTCCCATTGCACCCCTGGGAGGGGCGTGGGAAGAGGGTTTCAGGAGAAGCCAGGTCCCACGTGTGAAGGCGGCAGGGGGAGGCCCCAGGGCACAGAGGGGAGGCACGGAAAGGTCAGAGCATGGACTGCAGTGGCCATGGGCCTGGGCGAGCCCCTGACCGTCGGGGACCCTGCACTGTTGACGGTGGCCAGTAAGGGGATAGGCGTGCGGCACCTGCTGTGGCTGTGGTGGGCGTGGGCAGGGGTGCGTGGCAGCCTGGCCTGTGTGGCCCGGCCCACAGGGGAGCTGTGGGGGGCTAGGAGGTCTCAGCTGGAAGGCACCATGAGGTCACGAGCCTCCCCAGACTGGGCTCCAAAGGAAACAAAGCCCTGAGGCCCTTGGCCAGAAGCAGAAGAGCGCTAAGGAAGTGCCAGCCTCAAGTCACGAACAGGGAAACTGAGGCAGAAATGAGGCCGTTTGGAGCCTGCCCCCACCTCACCGGCCTCTGCTGGCCCCAGCGCCTGCACGTGTGGGTGGGGGCATCCACTGTCTGCACGAGCCTGGGGTGCTCCCTCCCTCAGGGCCCGCCCCAAGGCCGCCGCCTGGCTCTCCTCTGGGAGTGGAGTGCAGGGCGGCATGGACGCCGCTGTCCAGCCAAGGGGGACCCTGCGGAGCCTCGTCACGCTTGGTCACATCACTGACAAGTAGGACACAGCATTGTGTCCTGAGGGGCACATGTCCCCAGAACAGGCCAACGTGCTTCTGTGGTCCCGTTAGTCGACAGTGACTATTACGTTTTCCAAGTATTTGATACAGATTACAGCATAAACCGAGTAATTCTGTAAACATTTTCGGGAGATCAAAATTTTCAGGATTAAGAGACACAGTGTCAAATCAGGGGGATAAAGTAGGGGCCCTGCGGCGTTCCATCTCGTCCGCCCCAGTGGCAGGTGGCTGTCTGGTCACAGGGCGGGACCAGGGCAGAGGGCAGCCAGCGCGCGTCCCAGGCTCAGGTGGGGGCGTGGGCTGGTCACCTGGGGCAAGCACCACGCCCGGGGTCAGGCCTTCGGGGAGCCAGGCCGCACGCTGCGCAGGGGTAGGGGAGTCGCGGGCCGGCTTCTACAGCCTCTCAAGCACCTTGCCCCTGCCCAGGGCCAAAGCGGCCCCTCCTGGCCGTAGCCCCATTTTGCTGGTCTTTCAGACACGCTTTCCGGGCACATGATGTTCAGGAAAAGCTCAGACTCCAGCAGTCTCGGGCGCAGCAGCTGCGGTGATCTCCAATAAACTACCCAGAAGCTTCTGGATTTTCCGCTTGGCGTGTGGGTGGGGTACCCACGTGCCAGGGCCAGCACCACTAAGAGCAGAGTGTGGGGCTGCAGGGCGGATGCAAACGGGCCGGTGGAGGGTGTGGCACAGAGAGGCGGGTCAAGGGTCGAGGCCCGGTGACCTCCCCCACCCAGCGGATCCACAGTGACAGGGGCCTTGCGGCTGCAGAGCCAGAAACCCGGACCTGCTGGCTCACCCATCACCGAAGCTGCCAGCCCCTGGTCTAGAAAGTTCCTTCGGGGACCCCGGGGCCACACGCACAGCAGGGCACGCTGCTGCCAGCCCTGAGCTGAGTCGCGTTGGCCCTAAAGGCCCACGTGAGTGAGCCCGTGCGGACGGACGCCCGTCGGCGACCCGCTCAGGTGCCGGGCTGTCCCAGAGCCCTCACCGGGACGCCCAGGCCCACTCTCGGGGTCAGGTGTCCAGCCAGAGGCCCTGGGGGGGCGGTCACAGGTGCCCTGGGGGGGCCACACGGGCAGCCCGGGCTGTGGGAGGCGCTCGGCTGTGCTCGCGGAGATGCGGGACTTTGCCCCCAGCACGCGGACCCCACGCAGCACAGCACATGCTTGTTTTCTCCGCACAGACTTTACTGAGTTTTGCTTGGAGACCTGCTGCCCGGAGCACGCGCTGGACGCGGCGAGGACCCGCCCGGCAGACGGCAGCACGGGGGGCTACACGGTGTGGCTGTGAGGACGCAGCAGAGGGGACGACGGGGGTCACGTTGGATCTGGACGCCAGCCTGAGGCCGAGGCTGCGCTGCGCCGGGACCGCGCCGCTGCCAGCCCCGGCCCTGTTCCCCCTGATCCGGGGCTCCAGGTCAAAGGGCACCCGGCTCACTGGGGTAGAACCGCCTGACGAGGTCTCTCTTGTTGACCTTGCC
Organism: Suricata suricatta; assembly: GCF_006229205.1. Classification (NCBI taxonomy): domain Eukaryota; kingdom Metazoa; phylum Chordata; class Mammalia; order Carnivora; family Herpestidae; genus Suricata; species Suricata suricatta. Next base: position 709,179 of record NC_043715.1, read on the forward strand.
CATCTGGTTCCGCGGGACCTCCTCCACCAGCAGGAGCTCCGAGGGCACAGCGTACGGGGCCAGGACGCCCCTGCAGACGGGAGCGGGGTCTGAGTGGAAGGCACTTGGGGCCTGAACAGCTCCCTCCCAGGGCAACAGGGACCCCGGCGAGGTGGGCAGATGTCCCGTGGGGCCCGAGCCTGCTCCGGGAGGGCGTCCCTGCTGCAGGCCACCACAGGGAGGGGCCTCGGCCTGGGTTCCAGGCCCACCTTGGCCAGGGGACAAGCCCTCCTCAGGGCCAGGCCTCCCAGAGCAGGGCTGCTGCCAGTCGGACGGAACGGCAGGTGGGCAGGGCAGGGGGCCCTCGAGGGCTGGTGCTGCCCTCCCTGCAGAGCCCGGTGAGAAGTGGGAGGGCGTGTCTACGGGTCTAGGACCGCCCTGCACTCTGTCCCACGGGGGCCCCAATAGACGCCAAGTTCTCCTGTGAGTGAGTGGCCACGGGCCAGGATCTCGCCACCCCCAGGCTCTACTCTGGGAAACTGCTCCTCAGGCTGTAGGCACTGGCTCTCCTGAGGCCCCACCTGAGGCCCCTGCCCCTTGGTGAGGAGGGCACGGGGTCCAGCCAGGCGGCGGGGCAGGCACACCAGCTCCTGGCTTCTGGACCACTGAGCTACACCCCCCAGGCCACTGCCCACAGCTCCAGGCCAGGCCAGAGGGACACGGCATCCCAGTGTCTGCCCAGGGCCAGCAGGCACGTGGGGCCTCTGGTCCGCAAGCTGTGGGGGCATCTCAGCCGCCAGGGAGGCCGTGGTGAGCTCGTGATGGGCCACGAGGACTCGCAAATCTCGGCCTTACAGCTAGTGCTTGTGGACACGCACCTAATCGTCTTCGCGGCTGCATCCATCTGCCCACGGGCAGTGAGTGTCACCAACGGCCCACCGAACGCATCATTACTCTGGGGGGGGCTTGGGGTTCAGGCGCTGGCTCGCTAGGGGAGAGGGAGCCCCACCTGTGGTCCCGGCAGCTTCAAGACCCAGCCAGCTGCCCACTAGGGCCCAGAGACACAGGCAGCCGGGCTGGACTTTGCTGAGAGGCCCCCAGCACTGGCCGAGGGGCGGAGCACGGTGGGGCGAACCCGGAGGCCCGATCCAGGGACGCAGCCCCTCTCGGCCCCCCAACCCACTGCCCAAACCCCGTGTCTCCAGCGTGTGTGGGTGGCCCTCCCCTGCGTCCCCTTCAGCAGGCCAGTGCAAAGCTGATGCCAGGGTCCGGAAAGAGTAGGCAGGGGCGGGCCAGGGGGCACAGGACGGAAACGCGCATCATTTCCTTGTGACTGGACCCTCCCTGGGAGCAGGCGGAGCTGAGCACAGCCTCCCAGAACCCGTCCGCCCACTGCCAGCAGCGAGGCTGTGCTCAGCTCCGGGCCGGGAGCAGGTGCGACTCTGGGTCAGAGCCCGTGGCGTTCCGACGGCCCGGGGTCAGCCGCTCCGGGGTCAGTGGAGGGAAGAACACAGTGTGGGCGAGTGTGCAGGCGGGCGGCCTTCACCCCGAGGGGCAGGACGCCACAGGGGGCAGATGGCGGGAAGTAAGAGCCCAGTGTCACAAGCCCTAACTCAGCAGCCACTTTTGAAAAGAGGAACAAAAGGCACAAACTTTGGAAAAGGATCTAAAAGGTATGAAGGGCGCAGCAGAGCCTCAGTCCTATGGACCTGCCGTTTCCAAGGACGGCGGTCCTTTCAGACCAAGGACTCTGACCCTGGAGACGGAGAGGGGTGCCCCGTCCTCCTCCAGAAAATCTCCGCTTAGCAACAGGTCAAGCAGGAACCTTCCAGAATCACCTCAAGGCAAAGTGTGCCCTCAGACAGGGGCCCTGCAGAGCTGAGCTGTTTGGTAGCAGCAGGCTTGCTGGGGATTCGGGCCGGGCACCGCGGAGGCGTCCCTGCCCAGCCGCTACCTGGCGGCGCTGCTCTGGGGAGAAGGCCCAGAGGGCACGAAGCCAGCGCCCAGCGCTCCTGCCTGGCCTCAAACGTCACCACTGGGCTCGGGGGCACGGGCCCTGGGTTCTGCCCTGGTGTGTAAACCCCGCGTCCCTTTCCAGCTTGGTACATGGGGGGACGAAGGGGAGCGGGGGTCCCCGTCCCAGACCCTGCCAACGTGGTCGGGTCACCGCTCCAGGCCACACTCCCTCCCCAGGAGTAGGTGTGTGAGGGTGAGATCTTCAGAAAGCAAAAACGAGACAACGCAGAGGACAATGTTATTTTAGAAAACCTTCAGAAAGACCCCAGATGGCAGCAGGCATGACAGAGAGTGAGCGAGAGAGCAAGAGAGAGACCTTCACCAAGAGCCAAGGTCCAGAGTCAGACCTGCCCTTCACAAGGAAGACCCCTCTTCCCCCTCCATGGGGTGGGTGGCCTGTGTGTCACCGCCCAGTGACTGCCTAGCTTGAGGACACAGAGGTCCAGACGATGGCCTCACTGTGTTACAGTCCTGGAGACGGGGTTGCTGCCTGACCTGTCCTCCCAGGGTACCCCCGGAGCAGGGAGAGCCCCCCTCGGGGTCCTCCCCGACCCAAGCCTGGCGTGTGCACACGTACCTGCAGGGATGGACGGGAGTCCTGGGCCTGGGCGGGGGGGTAAGACTGCACAGGACAGTCTCTGCAGAGAGCTCAGCTCAGGACATGTGGTTTCTTCTCTTTAACAAAGTAACCGTCTAATCAAAGCAGCCACAGCGACTAGAGTCTTCTTTGTTAAACTGACTCTTTCAACTGTGACTTTGCAAATCCAGAGGAAGCCCCTCGCCCAGCTGGCTGCCCCTCATGAAACCAGGCTCTCCTGGTGTTTGCGAAATTGCTGGACGAGCCAAAAATATCTTTAGCGCAGAGGAGGGGAGGCAAGTCGGGAAAGAAGGGGGCGCAGCCAGGAGAAAGTTCCCTGATCTCAGATCAAGAATCTGGGGATGTTACTAGCACTTCCTTTCTGAGGTGCCTCCAGCCTCACACCCTGCCCGAGGTGCCCAGCCTGTGGACTGACAGGCAGATGGACCTCAGGGCACTACACACATGGGGGGGGGGGGCTGTGAGCCTGGCAGGCGCAGAGGCCCCGGGGTCATGGACTGTGACAGAGAGGCTGGGGGGCGGGGAAGGACATATGGGGAGAGACGGGCCTGGGGCTGCAGTGGGGATGCAGGAGGGGGGGCTCCAGCACCGGCTCCCAGAGGGCAAATCCTGGAGGGTGCCGGGAGGAGGAGGAGGAGGAGGCTCGAGGCTGCAGACTCTTCCAGAAGGAAGCCGGGAGAGGCCCTCCAGCATGCTCCCTGTCCCGAGGCTGGGAGGGCAGGCGCTCCCACCCGGTCTCTCTACACCTGTTCCAGATGCCACCACAGACCTTTCCCGGGGCCCCTGTGTGTCTGGGGCGGCCTCGAGAGCGTGGCAGGTCACCTGACCTTTCAGCTTCCTCTGACCCCGAGATGGACAGCTGCAGGACCCGAGACCCCTCGCCCCGTCCCTTCCCCCAACCGCAGGGCTGCAGCCCACCTGCGCCTACCTCGCCCACTCTTTGAGCTCCCTGTGGGACAGGGCGTGCCCCTCCTGAAGGGCGACCACCGCAGCGACCCGCTGGCCCCAGGTCATGTCCGGGACTCCAATCACAGCCACATCTGTGGACAGAGGAGCAGGGTGGAAAGTCGTGATGACTACCACGGGCCCAGGACACGCCCAGGACTCAGGGCCCTGGAGCAAAGCCCGGGCCCCCATTCAGCAACCACGTGGAGGGGAGCGTCGGGTCCGCACGCAGGGCCTGCTGGGGATGGGGGAGGCCGAGGCAGGGGGCTCAGCTTCCCCCGTCTCTGCCTTCCCCTGCATGGCCCGAGGAGACAGGTAAGAGGGCTGGGGACAGTGACAAGTCCAGAGCAGGTCACGGTGGGGAGCCTCTGCTGTCCTCGGGGCCCTCACGACCTGTGACCTGGGCCAGGAGCTCTCTGGCCCAGTGCCCCCCACCCCTCCGCTCCAGTGCTCCTGGGTCCGTGGGCTGTGCTGACCAGCAGCACCCTGGTCGGGCCTGGTCCCCGGCTGAGGGGGGGTGGGGGGAGGAGGTAGGGGGAGGAGGTGGGCAGGCCCCAGCAGGCTCATGGGGCTGGGGAGCGGGAAAGAGGGTCCCCAGCTGTGTGTGTCCCAAGGGCAGGCGACCCGGTCCAGTTCCGTGGAAAACCGCACATGGCGAGGTCCCGGCCGCAGGTGGGCAAGGGCGACGCGTACCTGCGATGCTGGGGTGTGCCATCAGGAGCCGCTCCACCTCCAGGGCGCTGACCTTGTAGCCACCGCTCTTGATGATGTCCACAGACGTGCGACCCCGGATCCAGTACGTGCCGTCCTTGAAGACGGCTGTGTCACCTGAGGGAAGGGCCCTGGTCACCAGCAGGCACGCATGTTAGAGGCCCATGTGCATGGCTGGCGCCTGGCTGGGAGCACCAGGGGCCCCACGTGGTGACCCCCGGGGGAAGGTGGCGGCTGTGGGGTCTCGGGACACGGTGGCAAGCATGGGGCTCCAGCGGCCGTGCCTCAGCCTGCGGTCCCACGCCAGATGGCCCTGGGCAGACGGCAGCGTCCAGAAAGGCCGATGGGGACCGCCCGCCGTAGAGGCCGGGGCTCAGAGGCAGGACGGCTGGTGCTTCCACCACCCAGCTCGGCTCCTGCCTGCTCCTTCTCAGGCCCGTGAGCACAGAGGAAATGAGGTCCACTACCTCCCGCCACCATCCACGGGGTCCTGGCCGAGGCAGTCCTCTGTGGGGCCTGCCATCTGTGGGGCCTCCCGGGTGGCACGCAGTCACACGGGGTCTCCGACAGGAGGGGAAAGCTCTCCTGTGCCTCCACGCCACCTCCGTGGTCCCGCCCTGCCGCCCCGCACACCGGTCCTCTCCCGGGCAGCGCTGGCCAATATGGCACTCACCAGCACTTAGCGCAAGCAGGCGGCGAGGGGACAGTGGGTGCCAGCCCAGAACATGGTGGGCACAGGGGAGATGGGCCCGAGTGTGTCTGTGTGTGCGGACACGTGTTCACACATGTGTGGGCATGTGCTCGTGGGGACGCCCCCTGCCGGCCCTCTGAGAGCAGCGCTGGGACCCCCCTCCCCGTGGTCGCACACCCCGTGCCCCATGCGGGGTTACTGGCTGGAATAAATCATAAACGTTTCCTATGGGTCACGGCGCCCATGCGGAAAGGCACCATCCGTCATTCCCGCCCCCCACAGGCTGCCGCAGCGCAGGGCCGTGAGCGTGATGGGCTCTGCCCTGAGGACCGGACCCAGAGGAAACCAAGGGCTTTGCAAGTGCATCTTTGGAAAGGGCGTTGTGGCCCCAGGGCACCTGACGTGGATGTAGCCCATGGGGTCCTGCGAGGCCCACTGTGTCCCCCGGCCCCCACTGGACGGCTGTGTGGTCTCCCGAGGGCTTTCTGACCGCCAGCACCACATGGCCCCAGTCCACGCTGTCACTGCTGTCACTGCTTCCCGCTGCTGGGGGGACACCGCACTGGCATTCAGGTCCTCCAGCGCTTTCCTGGGCCTGCCCCCACCACCGCGACTCGCCAGGGACCCTGCCATGAGCTCAGGCTCCTGTCTCCGGTCCTGCTGAAGATGTGTCGTGTGCCCCTGCCAGGGCTGCGGTCAGCCTCCGCATGTCCTTCCTGCTCCAGGGACACTGCAGGGAAAGGAGGTTCGCTGCTCTGGACAGGGGAGGGGCTGGTGGGGGACCACCATCTCGGGGGAGAAGGAGACCAGGATGGGATCACCCCGCTCTCCCGGGGACCCCTCCCCGGTGTGCCTGGAGACCCCGAGGCCCCAGGAACCTCAGTTCTGATGCAGGACCTTGTGGGGAGGGGGGTGAGCTCAAGCTAATCAGGTGATGCACTCAGAAGTGGAGGCCTGGCTGGCAAGGCTGCTGGATGTCCCAGAAAACAAGGGCCCTCAGGCCACGTCAGGCGTTCTGCTCCATTTCCCTGGGTGCTGGCGGAACAGACGCTAAAGCCCAGCAGAGACGGTGGCTGGAAGGAGGGCGCTGTTCCCAAAGTCTGTCCCCGCAGCCCCTGCCCTGCCACTCGAGGCGGGGAAAAAACACTAGCGCCTCCCAGACCAGGTGGTGCCAGGACAGCGCCCCCCTGCCCGGCGGGTCCACGCTCCCGGCCTCCTCGTCAGCACACCTGCTCCCTCCGGCACGGACCCCGGCGCACAAGGATGCCTGCTGGCAGCTCTGTGGCCAACGTCCAGCCCTGCCTCTGGGGAGATGGGGGTTGAGCCTGGTCGGGCAGAGACACGGGTTCTATTTTTGAACGGGGACACGGACATGCGACGGCTCATGCTCTGAGGACATCCTTCTGGGCTCCCCAAGTGTCTGCCCCACTCGGGTCGGGTGTGGAGCCCGGAGGGTTGCCCGGGGGAGGCGGATCCCTAGGGCATTATACTGGGTACACTTGTAGGCTCTGTTTCTGTGCCAAGCCCTAAACAACGGGGGGTGGGGCAGAGGGCTGGCCCGGGTCCACTCCTGCGGTGAGGCTGGTGGGCTTGGGGTCCTGCTAACAGTGGGACATCGGGGAATGGTGTGAAGGTGCGAGGGACCGGCCTGCACGTCATCTGCAACCTGCTGTGAATCTGAACCTATTTCAAATAAAAAGTTTTAAGGAACTGCTGTTTGGCTTATGGAGAGGTTTCCGGCCTCCCCACGGTGGGCTCACTGCCAAGTCAAGTCACCCCAGCGCCTGCACCAGCCATTCCTTACGTAAAGATTCTGTGAACGAAACTTGTGACTGAGAGCCGAGCACAGGACACTGCCGGCCAGGATGCTGACCAACGACCCCGGTGGGGCACGTGCTCCCCGCCCCCCCCCCCGCCCCGCGTCAGGGCTCCACCCTTGCTGGGAAACACCTGCTCTGCACTCTCGGGGGGGCAGATGGGGGAGCAGGGCTGCAGGAGAAGGGCCCTCCACTCTGAACCTGCTGTATGCTGGGCACCGTGAGGCCCCGGCACGCTGGCATGGGCTGTTTCCGGAGCCGCCCCAGCCTAGGCTAGGGGGCAGCTCACGGTGCGTTGACTCCCTTGGCCACAGGCTTCTGTCCCCCAGGCCTCCCCACCCCGGGAGGTGCCCGCATGCGTGCAGACCAGCCAGGGCCACCACTGTACCCAGCAGCAGATGTGGCTGCACGTGGGGTTTCCACCCGGTCATGCTGAAGGCTGAGCGGGAGAGAGGACAGCGCAGGCTCCGCGCCGTTCCCGAGGCACCAGCTTCTGGGTCAGGGAATGCGGCAGCCCCTGGCCCACCAGCGAGAGCCCAGGCTGTGGGGCTGAGAGCCTGGCCCCTCCATTAGAGCTGGCTGACAGGCAGTCAGCCCAGTCCCATGTCTGCCCTAGGGGCCTTGGGGGGTCCAGTTCTGTGCCCCGAGTGGGCACACGCACACCAGGCCCTGGAGCACTGTCAGGACCGAGTGCTGGCTCTCACCCGGCCACCGGCACACGACCTCTGTGGCCCCGCGGAAGCCCTCGTGCCTGCTGGCCGACTCGAGATGCGTCCGCAGCCTCAGAGGGTGGCTTCCTGAGGCCCCAGAAGAAATCCCGAGTCCCCTGATGCCGTTCACAAAGCCAAAGGGACACTTGTGGGATGGAATTCTCCAGCTCTGCCTGCCCGGTCCCAGGGACCCACCTCTGCACCCGCGAGGCTGCTGCCTTCTCAGAGCGGCTGACACCGCAGTCCAAAGGGGATGCCTCGCAAGTTCCCTCCGGCACAGGGCCCGTCCTCGGGCATGTGCTTCCCTGCTTCCCGGGGGGCAGTCGCTAGAGGGCATCCAGGACTGCCCTGCGTGTCCCTGGGGCTCCCTGGGCGTTCCCGCCCCATCTCAAGGGTCCAGGGCACAGAAGCCATGGGGAGGCCCCAACTACGCGGTAACTTCTGCTCCTGTAACAGCGTGTGCCCCGGAGCCCCCGGGTTCTGGAATCTCAGTCCGCTGCCTTTGGCCGGCCCACCTCTCGGCTCTGGAGCCCACACGGAGGGGGTTTTATCCTGACCGATGCGGATCACCGCCAGTAGCCCTCCGGGGACTCCGAGATGCGGGTTTGAGCAGGATGCATGCATGGCTCTCAAAGCCCCGGCCGCTTCCCGGCTCTGCCTCAGGCGTTGGAGACACACCTCCCGACACCCGGAGGCACCCTGTGCAGCCGCCGCACACGGTCCTCCGAGGAGCAGTTCCAGCAGCCACAGGGACTCGGGCTCTGCTCCTGGTCCCTGGAGAAACGGTGGCTGCTCCCCGGGGGAGGCTGGGCGGTGGGTGGGTGCCTGGGGGAAGCAGGCCTGGGAACATGGCAGGCTTGGCCTCCAGCTTGCCCTTCCTGCCCTCAGCCCCTGCGTGCCTGCTGGGCTCCAGGGGCAGAAAATCAGCTGAATGCCTCCCAGAATCACAGGCTGTGGGGACCCGAGTGTCAGTGGGAGGAGGGAGGCAGTCAGATCTGCTGCGGGTACAGGAGGAGTCCGGTGGGGGCGGCGAGCACTGGGGTCTCCCCCCAGGAGGGGGGGTGGAACGGGGGGCCTCGCTCAGGGAAGTGAGAGGACAGAAAGACCACAGCTCCCACGAGCCTCAGGTCTGAGCGCCACACGCACTGAGGGCAGGGCCCCTGGGCGGGCGCAGAGGTCAGTGTCGGGGTCAGAGGGGTCCTTGGGCTGCACGCGTTACCCTGATATAAACCGAAGACCTTTGTAGTCAGCCGCCGCCCCGGGGTGTGGGCCCCACCGATGCAGACAGGCCCCAGGAGCTAGCCCGTGAGCGGCAGGAGCTGGACATTCAACAGGGGGCGCCCTCCGCATCCCTGTCCCGGGGGTTGGAGACTTAGCTTTACGGAAGCAGAGCCTGGTAAGTGGCAGAAGACGACACAGGGCATGACACACCCAGGAAGGGGCTGCCAGCACAGGGACCAGGCAAGTTGCAGGCTGTCGCCCGAGAGGCCCCAGCGCCTGGCACAGCCTTCACGGTGGCCCTGCCTCCCCGGCCGGCGAGGTGCCCGGGTGGGGGACCGCCTTCCCTTCCACACACCCACACCCGCGAGCACACAGGCCTGTGCCCACACCGCGGGCCTGGGTGTGGGTCCTGACTAGGACTTACTGGCCCGAACGGAAGTAAGCCAGATCAGGACAGCGGCGAGGCCGGAGGAGAGGGGCGCGGGGAGGCGTGCCGGCAAGCGCGGCGCGCACCCACCGTGTCCGTGGGAGCGGCAGGCTCACCGGGGGCCGCCGGAGGCCAGAGAGCCAGGGGGAGAGGGAGCCGTCACCAGGGCCCGGCGGCGGAGGCCAGAGAGCCAGGGGGAGAGGGAGCCGTCACCTGGGCCCGGCGGCAGAGGCCAGAGAGCCAGGGGGAGAGGGAGCCGTCGCCTGGGCCCGGCGGCGGAGGCCAGAGAGCCAGGGGGAGAGGGAGCCGTCGCCTGGGCCCGGCGGCGGGCCCTGCCCCAGGAGCCCAGCACCACGGCGCGGGTCAGTGCCTCCCGTCGCCAGCCGTCTCCGAACCACGGCCCCTCACTGGCCGCAGCCTCCGTCGCTGGGTCAGGAATGCCAAGCGGACGCCTGCGCCCCCCGCTCTGCCCACTCTCCCCGTCTCCTTTGAACAGATTCCCAGAAACACTCCTGCCACGCGGTCCCACCTGTCGGAGGGGGGCACCAGCCTCGCGGCAGCCAGTGCCAGCTCTGCAAGGAGCTGTACCCACCTGGGGACAGCCGTGAATCTCGGTCTCTGTAGTGTTCGCTCATCGCTCGGAAGCGGGACTATGTTTTATGTGTTTTGTGGCCGACCGCTCCTCTCTTCTGTGATCTGCCCATCGCCCTGGCGGGCTCCCACTCCGGGCCACCCGGGCTCAGGCGCGATCCCCTGGGGGGGCACGGCTCCGGAGGGGACCCCACGCCCCCTCTGCTGCCGCGCCGCTCTAAGGCTGGTCTCCGGCAGCAGTGTCGTGCGCTCACCGCAGCGGAAGGCAAGAGCCGGCGGGTGCTCTGCAGGCTTGCTCGGCCCCCAGCCCTGCCTCCCCGTGGCCAGCGCGCCGGCAGCACGCACTTCACGCTACACGGCGCGTGATGAAGTGTTTCTTAAAGTCAGGCCATTTTTGTTTCTTTACGTTTAGTTACCAGTGTCTTTGACACAAAACTGCTCAGAGGGAAGCATCCATGGCAGCGGGAACTCTAATGTCTGCCTAGCTCTGTCCCCATGTCCCCTCTGTGTCCCCAGCTCGATGTCTCCAACTCCGTGTCCTCACTTCCTCCCGGTGTGCTCACCACTCCCCAGTCCTACCTCCTGTCCGTCCCGTCCTCCCTCCACCCAGTGACCTCACTCCGTCCCGTGTCACCCTCCGTCCCGTGTTCTCATCTGTGTCCTCACCTCTCCATTCTGTGTCGTCTCTATGTCCTGACCTTCACCCAAGTCTTGCACTCCACCCCGTGTCCTCTGTCCTACGTCCTCTGCTCCAAGAGTAAGGTTAACACAAAGTCCCGAGGGCACCTGGCTCCTGGAATATCGCCTGTCCCCCAGCCCCGGGCCAGCGCCGGTGCCCACGTGTGTGTGTGGACCCGCCTCTGAGCGTGGTGGTGCTCCGCGGGGACGAGGGTCAGGAGGAGTCACCGACTGTGGGCAGGGTTCTCAGGTAGACCCTGGTCTCCTCCCTGAGGGGCAGGCACAGCCCCGGGGGGCGTGTAGGGAGCGACGGCACCTCTGGGCCAGGAGGCGGGACCTGGGCAGGGTGGGGAGGGCGGGACCGGCGGGCGCCCCCTTGCTCTCATCCACGGCAGACTCAGCCCTTCCCTGTGCGGGCGCCAGCGGTGGCTCCCAGCCACCCGCCAGCCTCCCACGGCGCGAGGGGCGGCCAGGGAAAGGGTTAAGTTTAATTTATCCTGATTTCTATTTAATATCATGCTCTCCCGGCAGGAGCCGGCAGCTGTGAGCTGATTGCGCCCGCTCATTATGCAGCCTGTCTCGCTAATGGCCTGTGACAAAGGCACCCGGCTTGCAGGCCTCACCCCCGAGAGCCAATTAAACACACACACTCCCTTCCTGTTTGCGGCGCATTACAATGAAATTAAACTGAATTTCAAAATCATTTTCTCCTAAAGACATCTCTTTACAATAATTAATGCATGCTATTCCTTTTCAACTCAAATACTCATCAGCACCAGTGACTGTGTTAACGCTGCCTGCCCCCACTCTGCCCGCCGCTGCCTGTGCCCAGGGGGCTGCCACCCGCCAGATCCACAGGGTTTTAAAGGAAAAAAACATCTGCAGCTCTTCCCCTGAATTTAAGAATAAAAGAAGACGGCCGTAAAGCAAGTCAGCGACCGTCCAGAGGGCCAGGGGACGGATGTACAAAAAGCAAGGTTAGCTTAAAATACGTATTCCTTGAAAATATGCCTGAGGGACAGAGACAGAGACCTTTGCCGCTGTCGGATGGGCTTGTGCGAGCGCAGTGCTCACGAAGGACAACCACGCGGGGGTGCTGATGCGCTGACCGCATCCCGTCTCGGAGACGCGAGGTCCCGAAGCAGGTGACCAGGGCTCTTGGGTCCCGACACAGCCCCTGCTGCCCTGCCAGGGCCCTCGGGGCACGGCCTTGCTCTGACGGCTGCCAGACGTCCCCTCTACAAACCCGTCACTGCACACCTGCCGTCTCTGCCCGGCTCGGAGGGACACCGCGGCTGGCGGGGCGTGCACATGCGGGCATGTGCCAGGGCCACGGCAGTGGGGGGACAGCAGGTCTGGACCCACGTGCCGCCTGCCAGTGGGACAGGAAAGGGGTCCACATCCCCCAGGAAGACCCTCCATCTGTCCCTTCAAGCCAAACCCCCACCCGACAGGCCCACACGGCCCCCCGAGACTGTCGGGGTCTACGGGGCCCCACTCCACCACTCACCGGCCTCAGGCCCGTGACAGCAGCAGATGGGAACAGACGTGCCATCCCGCCGCCCGCAGATCCACGCTGACACGAGCCGGTGACGCGCCCGTGTGGATCCCAGCCACAGGCCACCCGTGCCGTGGGGCCCGGCCGCCGTTCCAGGAGGTGCACGGTGACCCCACGGCGCCCGCTCCACCTGCCTGTGGTCCCTCCCCGGCTCTGCTCCCCACAGGAGAGCATGGAACCAGGCGGGTTTCTGCTTACGGGGCCACGGGTGGCGATATGTGAAAACAGGCCTTTCTTTTTGGAAAATAGTGTCTTGAGGGTCTTACGAGACGATGTGTTCTCAGCACAGAAGTTTCACAGACAGGCAAGGGGGAGCCCCGGAACCCGCCCGCGCACGGTCTACATGCGCACGCGGAGCAGCGAGCAGCTGCAAACCTAAGATTCACAAGGTCTGCTGCAAGTCTGCATTTCAGGACCACTGGGAAGGGGGGCAACGGGGGGAGGCAGGGGGATGACGGAAGGGGCCAGGGCCCCAGGTGCTGCTGGAAGAGCACCACCCCCACACCAGGGCCGCGCCCCAATCCGCCCCAGCACAGACCCTGGTGCCCTGTGGACAACAGAAAGTGACCCAGGTGGAAAAGGAAGCACATGATATCAGAAGGACCTAGATCCTGTGGGGGGGGGGAAGATCTGCAAAGCGGGGGCTCGGGGGAGGCGACGAGGGGGGAGGACGGTCTCTGAAGCTCGGGCTCCTGACCCACGGTGGGTGGCAGGACCCCCGGGCCCCGCTGCTGCCCTCACTCTAAAGGCTGGGGCTGCTGGGACTGGGCGGGGGCGCGGCCATGAGGATGGGACCCTTCCCTGCGGCCCCGCCTACCTGTCCGGAACCAGCCGTCGGGGGTGAAGGCGTTTCTGGTTTCTTCGGGTTTGTCCCAGTATTCACGGAACACAGATGGCCCCCTGACCAAGAGCTCCCCTTCCTTCTCCGCGAGCCCGGGGGTCACCTGCAGCACGGGAGACAGACACGTCCCTCAGAGGGTCTCCCTCGTGACCCCCGACGGCACCACTCTTCCAGCTAAACCACAGACTTTGTTTTGAGTTTCACCCATTTTTCCACGGTCGCCCTTTATCTGGTTCCACTGCCAAGGTCAGACGGGTCACAGGACAGCAAGGCAAAGGCCCTGAAAATAAACAGGCAGGCACCCAACCCTAGAGAAGGCCGGAGCTCGCTGACTGATCTGGGTGACAGTAAAACAACAACAGGAATCAGCATTCTCCACTGGAAATAAACGAGACCCAGAGTCTGATAACATAATATTCGAAATGTCCCAGAAGGAAGATCGCTCAGTGTGTGAGGAGCCCCCGGGCAGGACAAGGCAGGCGGCATAGATGTCGAGCCCCGCTAACAAGGCCTTTAAGACAGATGTCATAGGGGCACCTGGGGGGCTCAGTCGGTTAAGCATCTGACTTCAGCTCAGGTCGTGATCTCACGGTTTTTAGGTTCGAGCCCCGCGTCAGGCTTTGTACCGACAGCTCAGCGCCTGGAGCCTGAATTGGATTCTGTGTCTCCCTTTCTCTCTGCTTTTCCCCCACTCGTAATTTATCTCTATCTCAAAAATAAATTTTAAAAAATTAGACAGATGTCATAAACATGCTCCAAACAGAAGGGCAAACACTCTGGAAGTAAATAGAAAAACTGAAAGTCTCAAGAGAGAAAAGTTACAAAGCAAGACCAAATGGAAATTCCAGAATAGAAAAACACAATGACAGCAGTAGGAAGAATTCATTGGATGGGCTCAGTAACAGAGTGGAGGTCACAGAGGGAAGTCTGAGATCTTGAAGAGGGGTCGGTAGGAACTGACAGTAGGAACTACCGTGCTCCCTGCCGTAAGGGCCCGACTCCTCCTACTGGTTCCCAGGAGATGAGAAGTAAGGAGCCAGAGGATTGTGGGTAAAATCTGGTTGAAAACTCTCAAGTCTGGTGAGATACAAAAACCTGCAGATTCAAGCAGCTCAGTGGATCCCCAAAAGGACAAACCCAAAGAGACACAAGCTCAGACACATCGTAATCCCAGCACTGAAGACCCAGAAGAAAGGGAAAGCTGGCCGTGGCCAGAGCGGACGCGCGGCTCCGATGGCCACCACGTCCTCACCGGAAGCTGCGGAGGCCAGAGCAGGGGCAGCACCTGCCAAGCGTCAGCCCGGAATCCTAGATCCAGTGAGGAATGTTACGGACAGAAGACAAGACAAAGACGCTCTTAGATAAAAAACAAGAGAACCTGTGGCCGGAAGATCTGAATTAAAAGAATTATCAGAGAACACTCTTCAGACAGAAGGCAGATGATGCCAGAAGGAAACAGGGAGGCTCAGAAATGAAATAAAAGCATCAGAATAGGCAAATACTTGGGTGAATAAAACTGACCATTCAGTTCCTCATGAGGTTTGTCAAACAGTTTTGAGTGCTGAAAACAAGCATTTTAATCTTGCCTAATGGAGTTTATTATCTAAGTAGATGTTCCACATGACAACGGTGTTTGCTGAGCAGGGAGAAGGCAAAGGGCCCCATATGCTGGTGACAAAGATTCTCTCCTTGACCAGACTAGTCAGGCTCCCAAAATGTATCACAGGCCCACCTGTGCCCTTCCTGTACGGTCCAGTTTTCCCAAGACCCTGCTGCTTCGGTTTAGCAAGAGCCCCCCCCGGCCCCCCGGCCCCCCCCCCCAACACCTGGTCAGCCTCCCACGTGGCATCGCCCCCGGGGCCGCCTGGAAGCCCGTCCCCACAGGCCCGCACCGCACTCAGAGCTGAGCCCAGCCTCCCCTCCGCAGGGCCCGCGCCTGTCCCGGCGTCCTGGGTAAGGGCTGCCGCGCGGTGCTGACAGGCGTCACTGACCGGGGCAGGAACTCTACAGGAGCGTGAAGAGTGGAGTCTAAGTAGGTTTCCAAAAGTCAAGAGTATGTATTGTAGCCCCCAGAACAACTACCAAAAAGCTGAACAAAGGCATATGGTCAACAGCTCAACAGGTAAATTAAAATGCGCTACTGAAAAATGGGTCTAAGAAGCACAGGAAAAGGGAAGCAGAGCAAAGAGAAACTGGGGAGCACAGGGCAAGCAGACGCCGAACGGTGGTCGGTGACGGCGGGCTCAGGTCCCAGCATTTCTATAATCAAATTCAACGTCAATGCTCTAAGCACAGCAATCGGAAGACTGTCAGATGGACTGCGGAGGCCACACACAGTGACACAGGCAGGCTGGAAGCAAGGGGACGGGCCGTCCATGCACGGACATGGGTTACAACAGAGCAAAGCGGCTGTGGGGACATGAGACGAGATAAACTTGGGAGCAAAGAGCAGCATGCGCGGCATCATGAGACGACACAACGGTCAGGTCACCGGGAAGACATGCTGGTTACAGACGCATGTTCACCGAGTGACAGACTTCGGAGACACATCAGCAGACACCTGAAAGCAGAGATGCACCATCACAGAGGAGCTGTCACACCGGCCACGGGGCGGGACCCACGTGCGCTGCCGCCCAAAGCTGTCGCGTGCGCCTCCAGTGACGAGGCCACGCTCGGGGGCACGTGACGCGCCCTCACGGAGTTAACGGACTGGAGTCGCACCCAGTGTGCTTTCTGGCCATAAGGGGACTGAACTAAAAACGAGTAACAGGAAGATAACAGACAGCCTCCAGACACTTGGAAAATAAACAACACACTTCTAACTAATCCGTGAGTTAAAGAGGAAGTCTTAAAAGAAACTAGAAAGTCAGAAAATAGTTTGAACTGAACGAAATGAAAACATAAAAATTTGGGGGCAGGTAGAGCTCCAGTAGTGCTTGCAGGAGATTTGCGTCACTAAGTGCACGAATCAGGAAAGAGAAAAGTCACAAATCGGTAACCTAAAGTTTCACCTTAGGAAACTAGAAAAAGTGTAAAAAGCAAGCTAGAAGAAACAATAAAGATACAAACAAGAAACCAATTAAAATGAAAAGAAAAAAGCAATAAGGAAAACTCAATGAATCCAAAAGCAATTTCTTTAAGAAAAGATCAATAAAATGGACAAACTTCTAGCAAAAATAACAAAGAAAAAAGAAGTAGAGGGGCGCCTGGGTGGCTCAGTTGGTTGAGTGTCGGACTTTGAGCCCAGGTCACGATCTTGCTGTGAGTTCGAGCCCCACTTCGGGCTCTGTGCTGACAACTCAGAGCCTGGAGCTGCTTCCGAGTCTGTGTGTCTCTCTCTCAGCCTCTACCCAACTTGTGTGCGCACATTCTCGCCAACATAAATAAAACATAAAAAAAAATTTTTTTTTTAAGTAGAAGACACAGATTATCCCTAAGAGTAATGGGAAGAACACCACTTCAGAGTATGCAGACGTGGGAAGGTTAGTAAGGGGCCACAACAAACACTATACACATAATTCAACAATTCAAACGACCGATTCCTCAAAACACATAACCTATCAAGACTCACTCAAGATGCATTAGATGACCCGAAGGGTCCGATAACTGTCTAAAGAAACTGAATTAATGGTTAAAATCTTGCAAAAAAGAAACCTCCAGGCCCAGATGCTTTCACTGGTAAATTCTAGCAAACATTTAAATAAATACAGAATAGCAATTACAGGCAGTCTCTCCTGGAAAACAGAAGAAGAGGGAATAATTCCCACCTCATTTTATGATACCAGCATCACCCTGACATCCAGACAAGAACAACAGGAAAGTACAGATGCAAAATTCCTCAGTGAAATGCTAGCAGATCCGACCCAGCATCATGTAAAATAAATGATATACCATAGGCAAGTGGAGTTTGTCCTGGGAGTTCAAGCCTGGTTTAATATTAGGAAATCAACCAATGTAGGGGCACCTGGGGGGCTCAGTCGGTTAAGCTCTGGACTTTGGCTCAGGTCATGATCTCACAGTTCGTAAATTCAAGCCCCACGTTGGGTTCTGTGCTGACTGCTCAGAGCCTGGAGCTGTTTTGGATTCTGTCTCCACCTCTCTCTTTGCCCCTCCCCTGCTTGCGCTTTCTCTCTCTCTCAAAATAAATAAACGTTAAGACATGTGAAGAGGGGCGCCTGGATGGCTCACTCGGTTGAGTGTCCGGCTTCGGCTCAAGTCATGATCTCACGTTTTTGGGTTCGAGCCCCGTGTCAGGCTCTGTGCTGACAGCTAGCTCGGAGCCTGGAGCCTGCTTCAGATTCTGTGTCTCCCTCTCTCTCTGCCCCTGACCACTCATGCTCTGTCTCTGTCTCAAGAATAAATAAAACATAAAAAAAAATTAAAAAAATAAGACACGTGAAAACGTGGGACTGTCTCACTGGGACACGGACACATGAAGAATCAGTGAGCCCGAACACACGCACACCAAGAAGACCTAAGGGAATGCAGAGGCATACCATGTTCATGGATCAGAAGACTTGTCACAGTGAGGATGTTAATTCTCACCAAGTTGATCTGCAGATTTAGTGCAATCTTGATCAAGATCTCAAAAGGATTTTTTTGTAGATACAAATAACCTGGTTGTAAACCTTGTATGGCAGGCAAATAACTCCAATAGCTAAAACAGCTCTGAACAAGAATGAAATTGGTGGCATCAGGCTGTAGTTCTGAGAGTCACCACAAACCTACAGCAGCCAAGACTAGTGCTGGCAGAGAAACAGGCGCAGGTCAGTGCAGAACAGACAACCTCCCTGTACGCCAGCACAGACATGCAGCACCCTCATGGACTCCAGACTTCCACCAGTCCTAATTCTCCTACAGATTTGCCAGGGGGTCTCTGGACTATGGGAAGAGTACTGAGTAGCTAAAACAGGCCATAATTTTCTTTATGCCAAAACAAAACACAGCAAAACAAAAAACCGAAAAAAACCCAAAGCATTTTTCATTGCTTCAGGGAAAGAGGAAAAATGAACCCCTGACATGAAGCTCTAAATACACATGCACCCTTTACACCCTGGTTTACGTGACCCTGACTCGTCAGACAGACTTTGGGACAATAGAGTCCATTTAATTTTGGTCACTGACATTTATAAATTTTAGAAACAAGGGTATGAAGACTAATCAAGAGTGAAGATAAGCCAGGAGAAGGGAAACAGTCTGAGGAGAATAGTATCATAGAGAAGTAAGGGATCTAAAATAGCACGTAGCAATAAACACTGCCACGTACCAGAATCCGTCACCTGGATCACCGGGCCACAAGCGGCCAGAGCCCTGCAGGGTTTCTGCTGTGATTCCCTGGACATACCCAGAGTTAACCCCCCACATCTGCTGGGACAAGAGCGGAGCAAAGTGGGCATTCGGCAGGCACACACCTGCTGCTCTGGGGGCCCGGCTGCCCCTCAGGGCACACGGCCAGACTCGGTGCCCCGCGGCCACACGCAACGCTGCTTCGTGCTGCAGCCTAAAGCCTGGGCGTCCTGCTGGGGGGCTCCCGTCTTCGGAGGAATCCCATGTGGGACTGTCACGTGGCGGGAGGCCTGGGCACCACGTGCAAGCACTGCGCCGCACTACGACCGGCCGCCCCGGACCGGAGCCTCCTCATCCTAGAGCAGTCTGCACCTCGTTCTCTGTCGGAGCCCTGAAGGCACAGGCCTGGACAGCTGCCCAAGTTCACGACCAGTGATCCGCTCCAGCCATCTGGAAGGAGGTGCAGGAATGCGGCAGGGAGGCTATGGGCCAAGGAGGCCGGCGAGGGTGGGGTAGGACCCGTGGCAGAGCCCCTGTCCCTGAAGGTCCCCGGGGCCCTCCTTGGCTGTGGGCTCCCACTGTGTGCTGATGCACGGCTGCCTCACCGCCCACGGCTTGGGGCCACAGGACCCAGCAAGGATCGGGACAGGCATGCAGGGACGAGGCCCACGAGGAGGAGTGGCGGCGTGCCCTTCGGGGGTGTGCGGGGCCGGCTCGGGTCCCAGCAGGGGGGCGGGGAGGCACAAGACAGCTAAGTGCCGGCAGTCCCTCCTCTGGCCTGTCAGGTGCTGCGGGCTTCCTTTTCCTTTGGAAGATCCCCCGTTTGGGGGTGGGCCCCTCCTTCTGGGCCCTCGATACAGAGGTGGTAAACCCGCTGCATCCCGCGAGGCACAGAGCACGTGGCTGACGATGGTCTGCTGTGCGTCTGAGGGGACAGCATGGTCACCCCACCCCCCAGGGCAGGGCCGGAGCACACCCAGGCCCAATGGCTCTCTGCCCCCCCCCCCGTCCCTGTCCTGCCGCAAGTAGCATGCAGCAGTGACAGATGGCAGGGACAGGCGGGGCGGCAGAAGGAGGGAGGGGAGCCCAGGGACACTGGTGACCGTCAGGAGGACAGGCGGTTGAGCAGGCTGCCGTCCACAGTGACAGCCTGCATATGGAGACACACGATAATTAATTTTTAAGGGGAAAGACGGGACGCAGAGCTCGCTGCCACCGCCCGGCGCCAGCGGGTGCCCCACGCTGCGCCTCTGCGTCCTCGGCGAGGGACGGCGTGGGGGTGCAGGCCAGCGGGTCGCGTCCAGCTGGGAGGCCACGTGTCCGCCGCTGGGCCTCACTGTGGCTGGCTGGCGCTTGGCTCTCTTGAAAGTGAGCACTTGGAAAACACACAGATGCAGCGCGAGCCGTGCTCGCGGGCTTTAAAGGCGAAGCCAGCTGGGCGGCCACGGCACGGGGAAGACGCCCCACAGCAAAACAGCTCCGGGGCCAGCAGGGAGACCGGACAGCGGCGTGAAGGCGGGACCCCTGGGTGCCCCCGGGCTGCCAGCCGCCTTAGCCACAGCCAGGGGACCCACGACCGGGAGACGGACAGGACACGACGGCTTCGCTACCTGAGGACCAGCAGTGACAGCCCAGACCATGCCCTGCCAGGTGCACGGGTGCGTAGCAGATGCGACGAGGCTGGCACGCACAGGCCCGGGCACACGAGAGTGAACACGGGTTCCGCCGCCGTCTGGGAAGCACGGCTTGGCCCGGCCGCCCCTGCTGCTGCCAGGGCTCCCCTCTGTGGGGCGGAGACCCTGGTGCCCCCCGGCCACTCGCTCCTCACTCCTGGTGCCGGGCTCTGGCCTCTCGGGGTGCAGAGGCCTGGGGAGCACGACTGGGAGCCGGACGTGCTGAGGGCTGACCCTCCCCAGGGCGCCCAGGCACACAGTCTTATGGGGTAAATCCAACGCCTACTTGTGACGTCCCTGAAGGTGCCGCAGGCTGCCAGCCAAAGCCACCAGCTCCACCCGTTTGCCTGATGGTCTCCTCAACCCTCCCACTCCAGACACGGAGACCGAGGCCACAGGGCGAGGCCCCGCCAGGCACGGAGCTGGGGAGCTCCCCAGGGAGAGACGGGGACGCGCGGGTCCACGACGGCTTCTGCCTTAGGACAGAGACCGATCTCCAGCCTAGTAAGGGTATCGGCTGTGGAGAAAGTAACTTCCTTTTAAATCAAGATCCCCACTCCCACCAACCCTAAACTTTTCTGTGCTTCCTATTCGCTTACGATCAGGTTTATAGTTACTAGAACCTTCCCTGGAATAAGACAGTGGGCGGGGTCCCCTTCCCCACCCGACGCTCTGGAGGGACAGCGAGAGCCACCACTGACCGCAGCCGCCGCCGGCCTTTGTTTTCAGGGCTGTGAGCTGCCCACGGCGGCCTCGCAGGGACCCGGCCGCGGCGCCCTGGGTTCGCGGGGTGGAGACGGTCCCGTGAACAGTGCTTTTAAGGACTCGCTTTAACGAGGCTGCCCAAAGGCGGTCGTGGAAGGAGCCTCAGGAGTCGGGGCTCAGGGGGCTTTGGCTCTGCTCTGCACGCCGTCCCCAGGGCAGGGGCGCCCCCGGGAAACACCAGCCTGACCCGTGTGGACCTCTGGCCAGCCGGGTGGCGCCAGCGAGCACAGAGCCGTGACCCACCCGTGTCTCCATCTCGTTCCCGTCTGCGTGGAGCATGTAGGGGCAGCGGTCCTTCTTCGGGTTCTCCGAGACGATGCGCACCTCCACACCCGGCAGCGGGGTGCCCACGGAGCCTGCAAAGACAGAGGAGAGGGCTGCACGCCTGGACGTCCCGCAGAGAACGAGGGGACCCAGTCACCTTGGGGAGGCTCTTAGCACCTGGGCCAGAGGCTGGGGCCGCCACCTCCCCTCCAGCACCTAGCTGCACGGCAAGGGCACGGGCGCCGGGGGACTGTCCCCGGGGTCACCGCAGAGCCCGGGTGCACAGAAGGCCCAGGAGGGACTGAGCAGCCAGGGAACCGCATTCTGTTCATGTATTAGGCGCCCATGGTTTGCTTGGTGTGTGCATCCCGCTCAAGCAAGCGGCGGCCTGCTGTGCCCTGAGGCAACCCAGCAAGTCCCCACAGCCACACAGTGAAGGACCGATGTGGTCGAGGTCCCGAGACCCGACACTCCGCATCTGAGAGGACTGAGGTGTCATAGGACAACTATGACATAGCCGGCTGTTTCTCGGGGTGCCTGCCTGCAGCCAGCCCGGCCCGGCTCTGCCGCAAGGAGGGCCGATGGCTGCGGCAGGCACCTCGGCACCTGCAGCGGGACCCTCAGCCCCATTCCGAGCTTAAAGCAGCCCCTTCCTCCCCCTTCCTTCTGGGCTCCGCAGCTTCGCAACACTATGACATGGCTGGGGACTCAGTCCCCCTGGGGCCACCTGCTGGGGCGGAGCCCTGCTTTCACCCTCCCGTCCCGGAGGAAGGAGGCAGGCTCGGTCCAGGCCCAAGGACCTCAGGGGATGTGTGGCGACAGGAAGCAGTCAGCCTCAGGGCAGGCGAGGCCTGAGACCCCTGCTGAGGCCACCGGAGAAGGTCAAGGCCCCACTGACAGCTGCTGCATTGCAGAGCTGGTCCCCGCCGTGTGTCCCCAGGGGACGCACATGTCCCGCTCAGCTACAGATGGAGGTCCCCACGCCCGCCTCGCCTAGGGCTCGGTCACTTGCTGAAGCGGCACTGCACTTCCGGACCCCGCGTTATCATGGGGGTGAAGAGGTGCCCGGGGAGGAGTGGTCCCTGTGCCTCCGGGCCCTCGGCCCCGCCCGCGGGCCGTGTGGGAGCACAGACCACACACACCTGCCCCTTAGCGGAAGGGGGTCCTATAACCGTCCTCCTCAACTGGGAGACACCAGACCCCCCACCCCCCACCCCTACCCTCCTCCGCTGCTTTCAACCCACTGATTTCTCCCTGGAACATTTTTTAAAAAGGAAAAGCCCGTCCTCCTGCATCTCCCTGCTCTCTTCACACTCTGAAGAGCGAGCGCTCCGGCCACTGGGATTTGTGACGGAGGCGGAGGTGCCGACGGAGCTGTAACTAATTACAGCATCACAAACACAACAACACAACTAACATCTCCAGGCAGGAACGACCCCGGTTTCATAGGCCTGACGAACTGCAGGGTGAGGTCCACACGGAGAAGATGGAGAAGACGCTGCGGTTCCGGGGGAGGGGCAGCAGGGAGCCAGGCAGACCAGTGCCTGCCAGCCAGCCTGCCCCCACGGGGTCAGCCCCGCCCCCTCTGCACCCACGGGGCCAGCCCCGCCCCCACCACACCCACGGGGTCAGCCCCGCCCCCTCTGGCACCCGCAGACCAGTGCCCCTCCCCAGTGGCCCTGTTCCGAGTCTGGGGAGCTGGGGAGCTGGGGAGGGAGGTCTTGAGAGGAGGGAGACAGGGCGATAAGGTCCTGGGGTCCGTCAGCATGCCTCCGAGCCCCCCCCCACCCTGGGAGCCACTAGCGCATCAGATCTCCACCTCCATTTAGAGTGGGATTAGGCCCAGCAGCGGCGACCATGAATTATTCATCTCCCTTCATGGGATCTATCCAGAGGCCCACAGGAAAGGGACAATGTGAAGATACGACCCAGAGCTTGACCCTGGGCCAACAACCCTCTTTCACGGCTGGCTGTGCCCGGGGTGCCCTCGGCAGGTTTTGAGAACCTGTACAAATGGGTCCTGGTGGCCACCGGACCCCCGGAGAGAGCTGCACCCAAGAGGCCACACAGGCAGCGGGGAGGGAGGGCCAGCCCCGAGCGACCCCTCGCCGGGAGTGGGTGCGGGGGTCCCGAGTGTGACCTGTGCCCGGCCTGGACACCAAGGTGCGTGGACGGGCCCGCAGGGCCGCGGACGCCCTCGTAGCCTCTCGCCACAAACGATGCCACTTTCCTTTGGTCCGAACCAAACGACAGGATCACGCCCGAGTGCGGGAGGCCCGCGATGTGGAAAAAGTCACAGGTATTTGGTTCGGAGGGAAGAGGGACAAGGCCCAGGCCCCTGGGTTCCACAAACTGTCCCCGAGGCCTGGGGGCGGGGGGAGGGCTGCAGCCATCACTGAGGATTCTAGAACTTCTGCCCAATAAACCTTGGGTTTCAGAAACTTTGAGTTCCCCTTTCCTCAGAGGGGGCCGCTCCCATGACCTCTGTCCGGGGCAGCTTTCCTGGCCCCCCTGGGCACTCTGCCTCCACCGTCTGCCGCGGGCCCCACGCCAGGCCTCCCTCGCGCACGCCATCCTGTCCTGGCTCCTGATCTTGGCTCTC
>NC_043715.1:732651-734326 GCF_006229205.1 Suricata suricatta
TCTAGAACTTCTGCCCAATAAACCTTGGGTTTCAGAAACTTTGAGTTCCCCTTTCCTCAGAGGGGGCCGCTCCCATGACCTCTGTCCGGGGCAGCTTTCCTGGCCCCCCTGGGCACTCTGCCTCCACCGTCTGCCGCGGGCCCCACGCCAGGCCTCCCTCGCGCACGCCATCCTGTCCTGGCTCCTGATCTTGGCTCTCGGCCTCATGTCTGCTCTTACAATTCAGGCCCAGAAGGTTCTCTGTGCATCTCGGTGCCCCTCTCTCTGCTGTGCTCCCGGCAAAGCAGGGGTCATAGTGCCACGGCCCAGTGGCCGCAGCCCTGCCGCCCGGAGCCCTGGTCTGTCAGCAGGCTCACAGCGGCCTGTGCGGGGAGCCACTCTGGACACGGTGTGGCATCTTCTTAGGCAGTTAGGTCATCACCTGCCTTCTGGCCCCACAACCCCACACTGGGGACTCGCCCACGAGGAGTGTGTCTGCACAGAAGCTGCGCACGGTTTTACAGCAGCCCCGCTGGGAACTGTCCCAGACCAGGCACAAACCAGGGCCTCTGGCTGCGGCAGCAGTAACATCGGCCCGTCCACACTGCAGAGTTCTACTTGGCGCAGGAGAGGGACATGTGTCCACGCAATGACACACCCTGCTAAGGGACCAAAAAGGCCACGTCCTGGAGGATTCATGGTAGAACATTCCGGAAAAAGCAGAGACGAGGCGCATGCTTGCCTGGCCTGGGGTGGGGGAGGTGGGACTCGAGTGTGATGGTGGCGACATGGCCACGTGTTTCCAAACCTCACAGAGCCAAACGGGGCAGAGGGCGAGTGTTATCCTATGTGCAAGATAAACGGACATGTGGATATAATCACAGACACAACTGTTTTGCTCCTACTTCTAAAAACATCTGGAGGGGGCGTCCCGGAAAGCCAGGGGAGAGCGGACAGCAGAACGGGGCATTCACTTCCCAGGCTCGGGCTCCACTGGCAGGCTCCCCGTTAAGGACCCGGGACGTGAGAGTCTGAGTTAAAGTCGGAGAGGGGCACCTGAGAAAAGGCTGGACTCCAGACAGCCGGAGGGCCCCTCCCCCCGCCCCGATACCACATGGTGCCTGGACAGGAGGCTTGGTCTGCCTACAGGCGGCGCCCCAGAGGCGCTCCATGGAGCACACGGGACCCGGACATTCCTATTCTTCCCACGTGTCACCTGGGAAGGACACAGGTATTAAGGACACTTTTCTGTCCTGCCCCTGACTGGCCATTTGGGAGGAACAGGAGTGCCCACGGGGCCCCAGCCGCCTGGCCGGCACCCCCAGAAGGTTTTGTGGCCCAGCAGGGCAGCACCCTCCCCAGACTGGACTCCCAAGGGCTTGGGGCACAAGGAGAGGTGGCGGCTGGGGTACCTGGCACGCGAGCCCCGGTCAGGGGGTTGGACAGGGCCATGCCGATCTCCGTCATCCCATAGCGCTCCAGCAAAGTGTGGCCGGTGACCCTCTGCCACTTCTCCAGCACAGGCACGGGCAGAGCAGCCGATCCCGAAACCATCAGCCTGCAGGCACAGCGGAGACAGCCTCAGGGACCGGCGTGGGCGAGCAGCCACAGCGGCGGGGAGGAGGGGGGGCGCCCCGGGGACGGCACGGGCACACAGCCACAGCGGGGACGGCCTCAGGGACCGGCGTGGGCGCAC
>NC_043715.1:734426-736029 GCF_006229205.1 Suricata suricatta
AACCCTTGATTTTTCTCTCGTTTTGTTCACCTTTTCTTCAAAATTCTGTAGCCTGTTTGCTGCCATTACTTTTAGTTCCTGGTCTGATAATTCCAACGTCTGGGTCGTCTGAGGGTCTGCTCCTGTTGACGTTTTCTTCCGATTGCGGTCACGTTGCCCTGTTTCCACACGCCGTGTGATGTGGGGGTGCCGGTCACTGTCTGTAAAAGGATGGAGCTGTTTACCCTGGGAGCCCAGTCGGGGGGGGGGCAGGATGTGAGGGGCAGCCCCTCGAACGCCATGGGCTCAGGTCTGCGTGTGTCCAGGGTGCTGAGGGCCCGCCCATGGGGGGTGTTCGCGGCAGGGCTGCAGGGAAGAAAGCCGCGGAGCGAGGGTGCCACCCCAGCTCCTCCGGGACTTGGTAACACTGGGGGCGTTTCTGTACAAAAGCAAGAAGCGTCTGTTATCGAGTGAGACAGAATTCACATGACTTTCCGGAGCCAGGACGCTCCATCCCCGCGTGCCTGCTGGCGCCGAACCCATGCTGACCCGAGGTCACCGCTGCCGCTTAGGGGGCACGAGGGGCCCTGTTCTCCCGACGATCACTGCCCCTCCTCAGCGGCCACCGTGCAGGCAGGCGGCAGTGTCACTGGCACAGCCAGTCCCAGGAGTGGCCAGGGGCCGCGTCGCCCGTGGAGGGGGTGGGAGCCGCTCAGGGCCCCCGAGAGCCGGAGGCAGAACCCTGTTCTGGAGCCAGGTCGGGGCCCACGTGTTTTCTAATGTTTTTGCTGTTCTCTCTCCGTTTTCCTTCTCAGGTTTGGGAAAAGCTCTTAAGTTCTGAAGCTCCACGGATTAACGTGTTTATGGCAGTGCCTACAATCTACGTCAAGTTGTTGGATTATTACAACAAACATTTCGTTCAGCCTCACGTCCAGGATTTTGTACGTGCAGTTTGTGAAGAGAAAATTAGGTAAATGAAAACACTCCACCCTCCTATCCAGAAAGTCTTAAACATCAAAAATACAACTTATTTCTAGTAAAACGGTCCTGGGTGTTAGGAAGCAGCATTTTCCTTTTCCTGTAAAGTCTGTCTCTAGCCATTTGTATTTTCTATGTGTCTGTCCATACTCTGTCTATGTGTCTGTCCAGGTGCATCTGTCTGCCGGTCTGTCTTTCTGTCTGCTGGTCCGGTCTGAAGGACAAGGGCTTGCCCCCAGCCATTCTGACCCCTCGTCTGCATGGCTCCCCGCAGCCCCCATCGTCTCTGTCCGGAGCCAGTGCCGTCGCAGCCGTCACAGGGGGCTGTGTGCTCTGGCCGCCCTCCCGCCCCCGCCCTGCATGCGGTCTCTCCCGCCGGCCTCTCACTGCCCTCCCCAGCTTGGCTTGCTTGTAAATAGTGCGCTGCTCGCAGAGAAAGCATTCAGATGACCTGAGATGATTTTTTTATCTCCATCACCCATTCCTTTTAAAGACTTATTTACACTCTGAGATACACCCAACAAACTCATTTCTAAGAACAGACTGAAAATTTTGCAGCCAACTACCATTTGCACCACGAGCCGTAGAGCAGCGGTGGCGACGAAGAACTGTGCGCACCCATGCGGAAATCCAGGGCGCCCCCCCC
>NC_043715.1:736129-738484 GCF_006229205.1 Suricata suricatta
CCCAGACCGACGGGCGGCCAGACCCCCAGACCAAAAAAGGCAGCCAGACCCCCAGACCGAGGGGCGGCCAGACCCCCAGACCGAGAGGCGGCCAGACGCCCAGACCAAGGGGCGGCCAGACCCCCAGACCGAGGGGCGGCCAGACCCCCAGACCGAGAGGCGGCCAGAGCCCAGACCGAGTGGCGGCCAGACCCGCAGACCGAGGGGCGGCTAGACCCCCAGACAGAGGGGCGGCCAGACCCCCAGACCGAGAGGCGGCCAGAGCCCAGACCGAGGGGCAGCCAGACCCCCAGACCGAGGGGCGGCCAGAGCCCAGAAATAGACAAGCACGTGCATGGCCAACTGTGGTTTGACAAAGGAGCCTTCCCTTCAGTCATCTTTTCAACAGACAGGGCTAGGACCACTGGTGAATCTGAGACCCTTGCTGCACACAAAAATGAACCCAGAGAGAATCAGAGGCCGATATGCATGAGCTCAAACCACAAAACCTCTGGAAAAAATCTCCATGGTCTTGGTTGGGCAAAGATTTCTCAGATGCCACACCCCAAGCACATATATGAAATTAAGTGATACAACGGATTTCATCAAAATATGTGTTCCAGAAGATACCATTAGGAAAATGAAAAGACAAACCAGTGTGGGAAAAAGGTTTGCAAACCATCGATCCGATTAAAAACCCTACATTCAGAATATATAAGGGACACGTACAACCTGGTAAGATACATAACCCAATCTAAATATGGGCAAAAGCTCTAAACAGGCAATTCGTGGAAGAAGATACAGGGACGCAAACAGGACCGTGAGAAAGTGCCCAGCGTGAGCAGCCGGTCCAGAAGCTGCACGCCGCGGGCACGGCGAGGCCCCGCTCCCACCCACGGCTGCGATCTGGGCGCAGGAACAAGCGCTGGTGCCGGCGAGCAGGGACACGGTGCTCACGCCCGTCGGTGACAGCGTAAACGAGAGCCAACCTGGAGAGCAGGCTGGCGGGTCCTGAAACGCAGGACGTGAACCGGCCGGGTCCGCACAAGGGTCTGTGCCCCGACGGTCACAGCAGCGGCGTTCTCCCGCCACCGGAGCCCCCCACACGTCCGTGGGAGCGCTCGGGGCAAGCGGAGCCGGCGCGGCTGCACGAGGGTGCTGCCGACCCCAGGCCACGAGTGTGAGGCTGTGACACGCTCTGCGGAACGACAGAAACCGGACGCGGGGACTCCAGAACAAGGGGCTCCCGGAGGCGGGGGCTCCCGGACGCAATGACTCCCGGACGCGGGGGCTCCCGGACGCGGGGGCTCCCGGACGCAGTGACTCCCGGACGGGGGGGGTTCCTGGACACGGGGCTCTCGGACGCGGGGGCTCCGGGACGCAGTGACTCCCGGATGGGGGGGTTCCCGGACACGGGGCTCTCGGACGCGGGGGCTCCCGGACGCAGGGACTCCCGGACGCGGGGGCTCTCGGACACGGGGACTGCCACACACGGGGCTCCCAGGCTGCGGGACCCCCTTGCACACACAGCGTCCAGGCAGGGGAAGGGGCAGGGACAGGCAGACCGTCGTCATGGCTGGGAGCAGGGATTGAGACAAAAGCCGAAAAACTAGATTTATGAAGAATCACTGTGTCATTTACAAGAGTGACTCACACGGCGTGAACTACGTGTGGACCAAGCGCAGGGAAGGCGCGAGCAGACACTTCAGGGAAGCAGGTGAGAGACTCCGGAGGCGAGGGGGGCACGCGGGGTCCACCCTAAAGGAAAGGCTGGTGGTCACTGTACAAGTTACCACCTGACTGCTCAGAGCAACAGCGATGACGCGAAGCGAAGATGGCGGAAGGAAGGAAGAGCCGGGGTCAAAGGAGCAGAGAGCACAGTGGTGCGTCCGAGAGAAGACTCCTGAAACTGTGAGCCCTGACACAAGAGCCATCAGGAGACAGAATGAAAACACAGACTACCAACGGCAGAGTTAAAGGGGACGGCATCACAGACCCCGGGCACAGGAAGGACAAGGAGAGAAATCACAAACTACTTTATGCCAACGTACTGCACAAGTTTAATGGTGGACAATTGCTTTTACAAACAAAAATGGGGTGCCTGAGTGGCTCGGTTGGTTGAGTGCCTGACCTTTTTTTTTTTTAAATGTTTGTTTACTTTTGAGAGACAGAAAGAGACAGTGCGAGCAGGGGAGGGGCAGAGAGAGAGGGAGACACAGAATCTGGAGCAGCTCCAGGCTCCGAGCTGTCAGCACAGAGCCCAACGCAGGGCTGGAACCCACAAACCATGAGATCATGACCTGAGCTGAAGTCAGAGGCTCAACTGACTGAGCCACCCAGGTGCCCCAAGTGCCTGACTCTTGATTTCAGCTGAGG
>NC_043715.1:738584-739674 GCF_006229205.1 Suricata suricatta
CTCCCGGACGCGGGGACACCCAGACGCAGGGACTCCCGGACGGGGGGGTTCCCGGACACGGGGCTCCCGGACGCAGTGACTCCCGGACGCGGGGACACCCAGACGCAGTGACTCCCGGACGGGGGGGTTCCCGGACACGGGGCTCCCGGACGGGGGGGTTCCCGGACGCGGGGGCTCCCGGACACGGGGCTCTCGGACGCGGGGACTGCCACACACGGGGCTCCCAGGCTGCGGGACCCCCTTGCACACACAGCGTCCAGGCAGGGGAAGGGGCAGGGACAGGCAGACCGTCGTCATGGCTGGGAGCAGGGATTGAGACAAAAGCCGAAAAACTAGATTTATGAAGAATCACTGTGTCATTTACAAGAGTGACTCACACGGCGTGAACTACGTGTGGACCAAGCGCAGGGAAGGCGCGAGCAGACACTTCAGGGAAGCAGGTGAGAGACTCCGGAGGCGAGGGGGGCACGCGGGGTCCACCCTAAAGGAAAGGCTGGTGGTCACTGTACAAGTTACCACCTGACTGCTCAGAGCAACAGCGACGACGCGAAGCGAAGATGGCGGAAGGAAGAGCCGGGGTCAAAGGAGCAGAGAGCACAGTGGTGCGTCCGAGAGAAGACTCCTGAAACTGTGAGCCCTGACACAAGAGCCATCAGGAGACAGAATGAAAACACAGACTACCAACGGCAGAGTTAAAGGGGACGGCATCACAGACCCCGGGCACAGGAAGGACAAGGAGAGAAATCACAAACTACTTTATGCCAACGTACTGCACAAGTTTAATGGTGGACAATTGCTTTTACAAACAAAAATGGGGTGCCTGAGTGGCTCGGTTGGTTGAGTGCCTGACCTTTTTTTTTTTTAAATGTTTGTTTATTTTTGAGAGAGAGAACAGTGCGAGCAGGGGAGGGGCAGAGAGAGAGGGAGACACAGAATCTGGAGCAGCTCCAGGCTCCGAGCTGTCAGCACAGAGCCCAACGCAGGGCTGGAACCCACAAACCATGAGATCATGACCTGAGCTGAAGTCAGAGGCTCAACTGACTGAGCCACCCAGGTGCCCCAAGTGCCTGACTCTTGATTTCAGCTGAGG
>NC_043715.1:739774-744615 GCF_006229205.1 Suricata suricatta
ACAGTGCGAGCAGGGGAGGGGCAGAGAGAGAGGGAGACACAGAATCTGGAGCAGCTCCAGGCTCCGAGCTGTCAGCACAGAGCCCAACGCAGGGCTGGAACCCACAAACCATGAGATCATGACCTGAGCTGAAGTCAGAGGCTCAACTGACTGAGCCACCCAGGTGCCCCAAGTGCCTGACTCTTGATTTCAGCTGAGGTCATGATCCCAGGGTCGTGGGATCGAGTACCACGTCAGGCTCTGTGCTAAGCATGGAGGCTGCTTGGCATTCTCTCTTTCTCTCTGACCCTCCCCTCCCCACATTCTCTCTCTCTCTCACAAGAAATAAATAGTAAAATGAAAACAAAACTTACCAAAACTGACACAAGAAACAAAACAGGAACTATAAGAAGTCTTGAAGCTGTTAAAGAAACTGAACTCTTAATTAAGAGCCTTCCAGGAGAGAGGAGGGGCCTGGCCTGGCCGGCTTCCGCGGTGAGCTGGGGCGAACCCGCCTCACACCACCCTGCCCGACGGGAGCGGCCCGGACACAGAGGCCCAGCCAGGGCCGTCCCGGGGAGCCGCAGACCTGCCTTCCTCGTGAACACAGATGCAGAAGCCTTAACAGAATATCAGCAAATCAAATCCAGCAACATAAGGGGACAGCACTGCGACCGCCGCGGAAAGTCTGCCGCAGGCGGGGGGCTGCCGGGAAGGCCTTTAATCAGCGGAACTAACCCGTTAACTAACCTGTTAGCAGACCAGAGCGGGAAGCAGTGATCGGTAAGTCACCCCGGAAGGTGCCGTGTGATCGTGGCAGGAGAGAAGACCACCTGTGGTCCCCCCGAGACAAGAAGTCTCCGCAGAGGAGGACGAGATGGGGGCTCATCAAAACGGCCCCAGGAAGCCAGCAGCCAGCGGCACACTTCGCCGTGAACCGGAACCCCACCGCCAGCGAGGCCGGCCACGCCCCTTCCGGCGCCCCGCACCCGGTGAGCGCGTCAGAGACGACCGCCGCGTCCCGCTTCCCGGGCGGAGTTACAGAAGGAAAGCGGCTCTGTGTCGGGACACTGCTCGGAAAGACGGTGCTCTGTGAACCACCAGACGGGCGGAGGCCCACAATATGCGATTCTGACAAAGGCCGTCTAGCCGTGTTACACAACGAACACCTACAGATCAGTATTAAAAAGACACCTCAAAAAGATTTAGAATGGCCAACAAACATAAAAAAGTGCTCAAGAGAAATGCCAATTCTGTAACAAAAATGAGGTAGGACGGCACACACGGGCGGCGACTGACCTGCAAAAACCCAGACAGCTGCTCTGCCACCCCGGCCACTGGGACGGGAGCAGGGAGCAGGGGGCAGGGGGAATGGAGGAGGGAGCAGGGGGCAGAGAGGAGGGGACAGGGAGGAGGGGGTGCAGGGAGGAGGGGGCAGGGGGCAGAGAGGAGGGGACAGGGAGGAGGGGGTGCAGGGAGGAGGGGGCAGGGGGCAGGGGCCACGGTTCGGCAGTTTCTCCGAACGTCAGACCCACTCGACCCCTGGACCCAGGAGTCCCACCCCGGGGCACGCACCCCAGAGAAAGGAAAGTCCGGTCTGCAGGGATTTCCATGGCGATGTCCCTGCAGCTACAGACGTCCCCCGACAGGAGATAAACCGCTGCTGCGAGGACATGGACACATCCCGAGATTTTGGTCGGGGACAGTGGTGAGACAGTCACCATGCCTCCATCACACGTGAGGTTTGGGGACCTAATGCCTTAGAGCGAGACGGTGGGAAGAGGGGGCCGCATCCAGGGGGGGCACCAGAAGGGGCGTGGCTTCCAGCCTCCCCAGCACACTCCCCACGACGGGGTCAAGTACACACACCTCTGGGCCCCAGCCTCGAACCTCAGCAGCAGGAAGGGAAAACCCGCCCACAGAAAGGGCCGGAAGCGACACAACCGCGATGCCATGTGCGTCCAGGCACGGGGACAGCATTCTTCCACAGCCTCGGCCAAATCACAGGCGCGTCGGGGCGGCGGCACGGACAGCGCGCAGCCAAGAGAGCCAGCCACAGGACGCCCGTGGTGAGCGCGCCCTCAGCAGCCTTATTCACGATGTCCTCCCGCTGGACACCGTGTCCCTCGGTGGCAGTGCGGGTGAGCAGCGGGACCCCACACGGCGGCACGAGGGACCAAGGGAGCAGCAGCGCACCGCGCCGGGAGCCGCAGTGTCCAGTCCGTGCCGGGCACCGCGGGTGGAGGCCAGACCAAAGCCGAGAGCGCCTCCGAGAGTGCCCGGGGCTCCTGTGACGCGTCCAAAGGGACCCTCTCGGCCCGAGGACTTCTACCGCTGTTGTCCCATCAACAACTGCTCCTTCTCTAAACTCCCACAGGACCAGCTCGCTGGGTCACCCCCAGCTTTTCTACACAGCGAGTTCTTCCTAGACTTTCGCTCCTGTGTGAGCCAGATGAGAAAGGGTCCTCTTCCTCAGAGGACGAGACCAAGGGTCAGAGAGGTCGAGGTGGCCTCGGCTGCACTGCCCAGCAGGAGCCCGGCCCTCTCCACTCCTGACACCGAACGTGGGTCACGGCTCCGGGCTGAGCAGAGGACAGGGCGTAAGGCCCTTGGTCCCCACCTTGTTCTGGGAGACAGGCGGTGATGAATCCCGAATGCTGAAGACCAGGGACCCTTCTGTGTGGGGATTTACACAGGACTAATGCGCCAGCCCTGAGCCGCTGGGCAGAGAGCCTGGGTGCTTTTCCAGACAGACCCTGCGACGGGCCAGAGAGCCTTCCAGCACGGCTGCAGACTTCCAGCTGCGGGACAGCCCCTGCAGGCCACCAAGCCCCGGCCTGCGCCAGCTGGCCAGCGGGCGGCCTGACGACCAGTGTGATGTACACGTGAGGGGTTTTCCACGTGCTCTTTGTCAACCTTCTACCTGCGAACAGAGCTGCACTCGTCACCTAAGTTACCGTGCAGACCGGCGATGACCCCGGGTCTCCTTCCACACTCGCCACCTCACAGTGTCCCGGCAGAGACAGCAAGGTCGCCCTGACACTCGCCCAGCAGGCTCTCACTGAGGGCGGAGCCGGATGGGAGCCTGAGGCTCACAGACGTCCAGCAGCAGGCCGGTGCCTGGCCCGGGGCTGTCTTCCCCCAAAGCCGCGCCCGCACCCCTGCTCCCACGGGCCTGGCCGGCTGGGGCAGCACGTGCTGCAAGGCTCAGCTGGTCCTCTGGCTCCAGAGCGAAGGAGAGAGGGCGGGCTCAGCCGAGCAGCGAACCCAAACGTCCAATTCCCAATCAACCTGCCTGTGTCACCTCGCGTGGCAAAAGGGACCCTGTACACACGGTTAAAGCTGTTGAGAACAGAGGGCACCCTGGACGCGCAGGTGGCCCGATGTGATCACAGGGTCCGCACGAGGCAGGCAGAGCCCGGGGTGAGGTGGCCACGAGCCAAGGGCACGGTGCCGCCCGATGCCACCCTGCCCACACCCTGCCCTCCGCTCTGAAGACTCATCTTGGACTCCTGACTTCAGAAGCGTGAGGGAGTCCGCGCGTGTCGTAGGCTCCCCCAGTTTGTAATTCTTTGTCACAGCGGCGACAGCACACTCGCTCCCTGCAGAGGAAGGCGCCTGGTCCACGGATGCTCAAACCCAGCCGCGCCTGGAGCCCGGCCCGACTCACCAGCTCCGCCTTGAACTCGGGCAGCATCACGCAGGTGGCCCCCACCCAGAGGGGACACAGCAGCTTGTTGACCACGCCATGCATGTGGTGCAGCGGGAGGACGTGGAGGATCACGTCGTCCTTAGTCCACGCCCACTTGTGGACCAGCCCCGTCACCTGCGGGAGGAAGGGAGGAAGGCACAGCCTCAGGCGGGAGGGAAGCTGCCAGGCCAGTGAGGGCCTCCCGGGGTGGGGTGGGGAGGGGAGGGGAGGGAAGGCTCACTCTCCGGTGCCTGGTGCCCAGCCCTTCCGTGGCTTCTGAAGGTGACGGTGACCACACGACCGTGGGCTTGACAGTTTATATGCCGACCCCCATGTCCAAGGACAGAGCTGGACATGGCCAGGGCTTCCACGTGGGGGTCCCAAGTCCCCCACCTCCCCCCACCCACCAGCAGTCAGGGGTGTAGTTCTGGCTCCGACGGGCCCTGGGACCCGGGTCTCCGCTGCAGGGCTCGGCACGTCCCACGGCCCAGCTCAGCCGTCACAGAGGCCGGGCTGGCTTTTCCGCCACATCCTGGGCTTTTACTGAGAAGCAGCGTGAAACACACCCTTGACTGTTCTGGAAATCACCACCGAGGACATCGTCCCGCACGGCTCAGTGGCTGCCTTGGGCGACCCCCCGTGACACGCTTACCCTTTCCAAACACTAGGCAAGGGATGGGTCGCTCCAGACACAAAGTGTGTCTTGCAGGAGAGAGAAAACACATCCATCACACCTTGCCTGCAGTCAGCTCGGACTCAGTTTACCCTGACACACAGGCCTCGGCTCACCCCGATGCTCGGGCCTCGGCTCACCCCGACGCGCGGGACTGGTTTAGCCTAAGACTCAGCCACCTCGTCTTCGTGGCTCTTAGCATCGGTTCTCTGACGCTGCGACACTGCCCCTAGTGTGTAAGAGTCTCTTTCGCACACACCAGCAGCTTTGGAAGGAAGAAGGATAGAAGTTACAGGTAAATGAAGCGGCCGGGGTGGGGTGGGGGGAAGTTTGGCAGAGAGGCCGAGGCCACAGAACACAAAAGTAACACCCAAGACATGGGGATCGCGACTTCCTCAGGCCTCCCCGAGAAGCCTCATCTTAGGAGCTGCTCACACGTCTTGAACATTTGGTTTGAGCTGCTCGTCCTGAAGCCCCTGGACGTCATGTCCAGGGGCC
>NC_043715.1:744715-746159 GCF_006229205.1 Suricata suricatta
ATGAAGCGGCCGGGGTGGGGTGGGGGGAAGTTTGGCAGAGAGGCCGAGGCCACAGAACACAAAAGTAACACCCAAGACATGGGGATCGCGACTTCCTCAGGCCTCCCCGAGAAGCCTCATCTTAGGAGCTGCTCACACGTCTTGAACATTTGGTTTGAGCTGCTCGTCCTGAAGCCCCTGGACGTCATGTCCAGGGGCCCGTTCTGTCTTGGACTTGCTGCGCGGCCCCGTGGAGCCCCTCCGTGGGCCGCTATGTCCCTCTACACCTGAGGGAGCCCCCACCCTTTCCCGGAGCCACCCCCCACGAGTTGGCAGAGGTGGTGGGCACATCTGCCGCGTGCCCCCGGCAGGGCTGGTCTGACAGAGGCAGCCGGGAGAGGCCCCACAGGAAAGGGAAGGAAGGCGGGACTGACCTCGGGGCCGAGCAGTTGGCTCGGAAACACTCACCATGGCCCTGACGTTGTGATGAGTGCTCAGGACGCCCTTGGGCCTCCCCGTGGTCCCGCTGGTGTAGATGATCATGGCGCCGCGGTCTCTCCAGTCCCGCTCCGGCACCCCCCACTCCCCTGGCACCTCGGCTGCCGCACCGTAGACCGTGGGCGGGAGGGGCAGCAGCGGGACCCCCAGCCTCCGGGCCACCGGCCCCAGCAGCTCCACGTGCTCCTGGCCGGCGAGGACCGCAGCGCTCCGGGAGTCCCGGATGACGTACTCCAGCTCGGCCTGGGGGTGCTTCCTGTACAGAGGGACTGCGACGCCCCCGCTCATCCACGAGGCCCACTGCGCCACCACGTAGGACACGTCATTGGAGCACAAGAAGGAGACCCTCTCCTCCTGCAGGTCCCCGCTGGGCCGCGCCAGGAGCTGGCACACCTCCCGGGACAGGCGGAGGCTGTGGCAGTAAAGGTCCTTGTACGTGTGGCTGCCGTGCTGGTCCACGAGGGCGATCCTATCCCCAAAGGCCAGGGCCCGGGCAAACACGGGGGCACTCCTGTCGGAACAGGCCACCAGGGCCGTGTGCAGGGGCCTCCCTCCTCCGCATCTGCAGGGGGCCGGCCGCTGGGAGGCCGCGGCCAGGAGCAGGCGCCGGAAGGCCATGGCCAGGCAGGGCTGCATCGCACCCACTAACATCCGAGCAGGTTTACCTGCAGCGGGGCCAGAAGAGAGGGGGGCCCACAGGTTAGCGTCGCCAGACCAGTCCCCACTGGCCAGAGCTGGGGGGGAAGTGCCCAGCCAGATGGCGCCGGCTGCCTCGGGGCACCAGGTAACAGCCCGAGTCAGGCCCGCCACCCTCAGACCCACCACCTGCGATCCAGCTTCGTATCTGCTCTCATTAAAGGACTTCAAAACATATGGTTGTTAAAACAAGCCCCCCAGCCAAGCCTCCCCCAGGCATCCCTCCCCCATCCCCCCAGCCTGAGCCCTCCCACCCCAGCCATCCCTCCCC
>NC_043715.1:746259-748962 GCF_006229205.1 Suricata suricatta
AGCCCCATGTCCCCTTCCCCGAGCACTCCCCGCTGGCTCCGCTCCCCCAGCCGCAGCCGTCCTGGCCTCCCCGTGCGGCCGCGCCTCCAGGAGCCCTCTGCCCGCGCCGGCCGTCCAGGCCTCACCGCCCGCCGGTCGCTCGGACTGGCAGCGGGAAGGCCGAGTGCGTGTCGCTGTCAGTGCTGCGTGCAGGGAAACTGCTTCACGGGCGCTCATGTCCACGTCTGCGTGAGCCTCTTAGGAACCCATAGTCTTAACTGAAAGAAGAGCGCTGTTACCTCACTTTTACTTGTTTCTGTCATTTTGAGAAAGCTGCGGAGGGTTACGAGCACCTGCCGGCGGGCCCACCATCCAAAATGACAGCTTTCGTCGCTTTGTCTCTTGTGCAGAAGACGCTGCTAACGCTGGAGTCGGAGGGTCTCCAGTCTTAGAGGCTGGGCTCTTAAAGCATCCGACTGTGAAAGTCGTACATGCTCCTTCCAGAAACCTTGGAGAAAATGGGGAAGCACTAAGAGGAGGCAAGGGTCACCTGACCCTGTAGCCTTGTGACCACCTGGGTGTTCACCTTCAGGCCTTTCGCTGCGACCATTCTTTTCCCCTGGGCGGCATTGCAGGGCGCTTCCTGGTGGCCAGCCCGCGCCCCCACATCTGGGCTGGGGCCCCCACGCCCTGCGCTCACCCTGATCTCCTAAACTTACTCTTCTAGACCCTTCAGCCGAATGCCAGTTTCAGCATGTAAAGAACCTGCAGTGAACACCCCGTTCGTGCATCTCGGCGTCCGTCTGTTTTCTGAGGCTGTGTGTTAAAAACACAGCTGTGGGGACAAGGGGCTTGTATTTTCTGGGGTTTTTATCTCATCTTGCAGTCCCTGTGAATTACCCTTTTGGGTGGCTGAGTTGATGCCCTGGGGCTCACCTGGGGGGGCCCCCATCCCTGTGCCCTGGGGGCAGCCTGGCTTGGGGCTGGTGAGGCCTACTGAGCTGACGTCAGATATCAGCCTGGGGGGCCCTCCCCATCTTGGACGCTTCTCTCCCCTTGTTGTGGGGCACAATGGGTCACAGTCTGGGGCCGGGGCGAGCGGGCCTGGGCTTGGACTGCGGCTTCTCCTGTTACTTTGCTGTCTGGGGCGGGTCACTTCCCACCTCGGGTTCCCTTTGAGACGTTGCCGTGTCCGCTGCTGGCGGGGTCCGTCCTCAGCCCTGTGCGCGGGGCAGCTGAGGGCCCGGCGAGGGAGGGACAGTGGGGTCGGCCCTGCGGTCCAGTCCTCCGTTCCAAGGGCTCAGACTCGTGGACTGCCCCCCTCCCTGCCGTGTGGCACAGCTCCCAGGGCCCGGAGACACCTGGTGAGGGAGGCCGGAGGTGTTGTTCTTTGAGGGCCTGGCGGGGGAAGATGTGGATGAAAGGAAAGCCGTGTGGGTTTCTGGGTCTACAGTGACGGGCCGTGTCTGTCACCCCCTCCTCTGCCCCGTGGGGAGACAGGGAGGAGGCCGCTGTTGGCGGCTGTCGGGGTGCTCCGTTCCTTGGCACCCTGGAACATGGGTCATCTCCAGCTAGCGCCCCGAGCACCTCTCCTGTGCTCTCCCCAGAAGAACCTGGTCTCAGTGTGGCCC
This sequence comes from Suricata suricatta, assembly GCF_006229205.1. Lineage (NCBI taxonomy): Eukaryota > Metazoa > Chordata > Mammalia > Carnivora > Herpestidae > Suricata > Suricata suricatta. Next base: position 747,870 of record NC_043715.1, read on the forward strand.
AGAATCGCTGGGCAACGGGTTTTCTGTGCAGACGCTGTTTTCTTTTCCCCACGGGTGCTACAGCACATAGAGAAGAACTTGCTAGAAGTGAGGAAAGGAAACCTGTCAAAGCTACCCAGTTTCGCTCTTCAGGATCACCCTTTCTCGCTGCAGCCGGCGTGTCTGACGCGATTATCACATTTGTTGTTTTCTCTGGTTGAGCCCAGCTCTCTTCTTGCCACTTGTCGGGTTTCTTTATAGTAACCAAGTGTGGACCCGGCCTCGAATCTGCCTCTGAACCATGGGTAGAGGGCAGGACAAGGACACAGTGGCTTTTGATGAGTGCCTCTTTGATCTGGAGATAGTGCGGTCCGGTGCCCTTGAGAACCACCTTTGGTGGAGGTGGTGGAGCATCTACTCACCCTGGGCCTCTGCGCAAGCAGGGGCGGGGCTGAGAGGGTCCTGAAAGACCTGCAGAGTGGGCGGGGCCCCCTCCCTCCTGGTGGGTGCTGGCGGCGGTCCTCTTCTGGGCGGCCCCAGCCTCTGCAGAGCCGGCTCCAGTGCAAAGCAAGGTTCACACTGCCCTGCGGTCTGTTTGTTTTGTTGGGTAATTATAAAGTGTTGTGTATAATTTGTTTTTAAATTAAGAAGGAGAACAAAACTGTTTCCTTCCTTTAACAAACAATAACACATTAGTCTTCCCCTGCAGCAAGTTAATGAAAGAGAGGGAAGTGAAGGTTTGTCAGGGAGAGAACTTGCTGAGCAGGGGGATGGGGGGGAGGGGGGAGACAGAGCAGGAGGGAGGCGGTGGGGGCGCCTGGGCCCCTCTTGCCTGGCACATTTTTCAGCTTCTCCGTTTAGCTGAGCCCATTGCAAAGGGGTCAAGATGTGTCGTTGGATGGTAGGTGTCCTTCAGCCTCCGGCAGAGGTGCCCTTTGGGGTCCCTGTGCCTGTTCCCCGCCCTCCCCTACCGCTTCCCCCCCCCCCCCCGGTCCCCCAGGGAACAGGCAGTGGGTGTTCATTGGTGGGCTCATGCCTGCTGATCAGCTTTGGGCTTTGGTGGACTTGGCTGGGGTGAGAGGGATGGCTGGAGGAGGCTTGGCTGGAGCGGGGA
>NC_043715.1:749062-750899 GCF_006229205.1 Suricata suricatta
GGCTCACGGGGGGCAGGGGGGGCTAGGCATGGGGCGGGTGTGCCTGGGCTCACTGCGGGGGGAGGGCTAGACACAGGGCGGGTGTGCCCGGGCTCACAGAGGGGGGGGCTAGACATGGGGCGGGTGTGCCTGGGCTCACTTCGGGGGGAGGGCTAGACACGGGCGGGTGTGCCCGGGCTCACTGCGGGGGGGGGGGGGCTAGACACGGGGCAGGTGTGCCCGGGCTCACGTAGGGTAGTTTGTGGAAAAGATGCTGAGAAGCGGCCCTTCCAGTGCTCACCAGGCGGCCTCACAGCAATAATTACTTTTAGTTTGGGTAAATACTGCCAGAGGCCCCTCCAGAGAGAACACACTAACTTATTTCAACACCAAACATGTGGGCTGGTGGCGCCGTCCCTTCAGTCCGGCCTTTAGTCACTCAGGTAGATGACTCTGAAACCCCCTCCGAAACTGCAGTGCAGAGCTGGTCTTCAAGGTCAGGGGATAGAGGGCCCCGCCTTGAACAAGCGAAAACATAACTCTATTCAGGGAAGATGACTGTGGGGCACCCTGCCGGACATGTCTGGGTCCAGAAAGACCAGGAGACCCTCAGGAAGAGGGCCCCACGTTCCCGCCCCAGGGCTTCCTTTGGTCATGGGGTCTCCATCACCCCCAGAGGCTCCCCTTCAACACCACCGCCACCCAGTAAGTGCACGTAGGCCATGGGCTCTCCCTGTCTCAAGTCCCCAAGTTCACACAGCTGCTCTGGGGACACCAGCCGCCGGACATGGCCAGGGGCACCGTGCAGCCACGTGGCAGGATCCCAACCACGAAACAGGAAGCTGCGTGTTGGTTTTCTTCTCCTAGGAGGACACGCTGCTGTCGGACTCCTCCAGCCCCAGACCCGGTGGAGGCCTGGGCTGCTTCTCACCACCGAGACTCCCAGGCGGAACCGAGGGCCAAGGGGCGCCAGGAAGGTCGCCCGACACGGGAGGGTCACACCCACGGTTCAGGGCACAGCTTGAGTCAGCTCAGACTTGCATGACCCCTGTAAGCCTTCACTTCCCTCGGGTCAGGACACCTGCAGGCAGCCAGTGCAGGTGGGCCTGGCTCCCACAGCCACCCGGACCCAGGGGCCCCGCAGCAGAAATCACTTCCCAAGAGCGATAACTTCATTCAAACGAGGGTGGCTGGTTTCCAAATGAATAAGAGGGCACGGGCGGGACCCCGCGGCCCCCAGAGCCTGAGCGTCTCCTGCCGGTGCCACCTGTGTGCCCGCGGTCCAGGGGGTTGTCTTCAAGCCTGTATTTCTACGTAACAGACACCCCGGTGCGTTCAGGAGCGCTACCTTCCCATCGGACAACCAAAGGGGGAAACACATGCATAAACCCTGAGCCACGTCAGGAAGTAAAATACTATTTCAAAAGTGCGCCTGGAGGCAGGGCACTAGCCCAGGCCCAGAGTTTCATGGCTGATTCGGTCCCTCCTAAAGGGCATTCTGGGCATGGCCCGCACCTCGCGGCAGCCCGGTCACTACAGTCACCGCGAGGGGCGCCCACCGGTCGCACCGCAGCATGGTCCCTGGCTGCTCCCAGGCCCGCACTCGTGGGATCACCGCGCCCCCCGGGGGGAGCCGCACTCGTCGGGTCACCGCTGCCCCGGACCCGGTGGACCCGCACCCCGGGCGCCCAAGGCGCTGCACGCAGCAGGCAGCGAGGACGACGGGCAGGGGGCGCGGGCACCTCAGGCCCATCGGAGCCAGAAATGAATTTATTTTACACGCGGCGAACCCGGCGTGCCCGGAACGGCTGGGCGCGAACCGCCGGCGCCCGAGAGCCCCCGCGTCCGCGTCGCCACC
>NC_043715.1:750999-762939 GCF_006229205.1 Suricata suricatta
TCCCCCGCGTCCGGCGCCGGAGCGCGTCCCCCCCGGTGCGTGCGGCGCCCGGCGGCGGGTTCCGGGCGCGAACGTTCCCCCGCGGAGAAGCGGGAGGTGCCCGCCCGGAGAGTGTTCGCGTGAATCGCGTTTAGCGGACTAGACGCGCCGCCGCCGGGCTCCCGGCTGGACCAGGGCGCCTCAAAACTGCAGCTACTGGCGGGGCTCGGCTGCGCCCCCACCTCCGCGGGTGTCTGAACTCGGGGCAAGAGTGCGTTCGTTTGGCTGAAACGTGTGATTTTTTTTTTTCTAAAGAAAACAAACCCACGCCAGCTGTGCTGTCCGGCAGCGTGGATGCGCAGATCGCTCTGGAACCCGCACGGCCCGCACTGCGGCGGGTCCTCCCGGGGGGACGGCGCTGGGCCGGGCAGTGCTGGACCTGGGGGCGCGGGGGACACACGGGTGGCGCTGGATCTGGGGGTACAGGGGCACGTGACCTGGGGGCTCATGGGACGCATGGGGCACCCGGGGGACACGGGGGCTCGGGGACACACGGATGGCGCTGAACTTGGGGGCGCAGGGGGCACAGGGACACACGGGTGGCACTGGACACGGGGGTGCGGAACCTGAGGGCACGGGGGAGCGGAGACCCATGGGTTAGGGCTGGACCTGTGGGCGTAGGACCTGGAGGCACAGGGACACATGGGTTGGCTATGGACCTGGGGTAGGTGGGGGACACCTGGGCACAGGCCCAAACCCTCCCAGCTGTGATGCAGAAGAGAGGGGGCCGTTCTCTGTCAGGAACATTCCAGACACTCCTTGGAGCTCCTGGAGAAGGAGAATGCCCTGGTTCAAAGGAGGGGGCTGGGGATGCCCCAGGGACAGAAGAAAAAGACTAAGAGATGGAAAACTTCGAAAGAAAGAGAAGGAAATGGGCCTATCCAGAAGGTCTTATGTGAAAAACAGAGTCGTTTTGGGGAGGGAGAAGCAGAAAAGGCAGAGGAGAGAAAATCAATGAAATTCAAGAAAATGAGCAGAGCTGCGGGGCACCCTCTGGGTGGAGGGCCGCAGGGAGCCTGGGATGGTGAGTGCATGCGGCTGGCAGCCTCGGGTCCCTGGGAGCCGGAGGCAGACTGCAGATCCCGGCTGCCTGCCGCCTCGTTTGTATGTTCAGAGAGTCAAACACCTGACGTGGCCCCGCCCAAACTGAGCCTTCCTCTTAATGGGCTGTGTGTCCCTAAAATGCATGTTGATCCTAACCCCCAATGTGATGACATCAGGAGGTGACCCTTGGGAGGTGCGTAGGCCACGAGGGGCTTCCTGCCTTTACGTCAGCGGCCCCAGGGAGCTCCCTCGCCTTTCGCTGCGAGAGGTCGCAGCCAGATGGTGGTGTGAGACTCAGGAAGTGGGTCCTCACCAGACACTGAGTCGGCGGGCACCTTGGTCTCCAGCTTCCAGCCTCCAGGGCTGTGGTTTATTGGCCCCCATCTGTGGTGCCCCGTGCCAGCTGCGGGAGGGCTGTCCTAACACTTGCCCTGAAGCCTTCCCAGCTCACCGCTGTTCCTGGGGCTCCTTCCCACCTCCCATTCCATCCTGCTCAGCTCTCCTTCAGAATCCCTCAGGAGGCAGCCACTTCCCACCAGCTACTGTGCAGCCACCCCGGGGGCCCTGGGAAACCATCGTCTCACAGCCACATTACTGGACTAGGCTTGTCCTAGTCTCCCTGCTCCCCCTAACCCCACCCCCCACCAGCTGCCTGTTCCCGGAGCAGCAGCCAAGTGGCCCAGTGGAAACCTGAGTCACATCCCAGCTTCCCTCTGGTCCCCACTGCTGAAGAGACCTGCACCTGACAGGTGGGAGTGGTCGTTCCCTGCCCCTCCCCCAGACCTGCACCTGACAGGTGGGAGTGGTCATTCCCTGCCCCACCAAGAAAGATGAAAGTGATGGAATAACTTTTAAAAAATGTTTATCGTTTACTTATTTTTGAGAGACAGAGAGAGGGAATGAGCAGGGGAGGGTTAGAGAGAGGAAGATACAGAATTCGAAGCAGGGTCCAGGGTCTGAGCTACAGATCCCGACACGGGGCTCGAACCCATGAACTGTGAGATCATGATCTGAGCCAAAGTCGGACGCTTAACCGACTGAGCCACCTAGGAGCCCCTAAACGGATGGAATTGCTGGTGTGCATGTTCCTTTGAGAGGAGGGGTGAACTGTCGAGGCAGAGTTTGGGCACAGAAGAAGAAAATCACACAGAAAACGGATCAAGAGAAAGGATGGTGATGCACGCAGAGAAAGCAGGCAGATGTGTAGCCACCGCAGAACAGCCATGTTCCAGGAGGCCGTTCCTGTGGCATTTACAGACTCCCATCTACGCCGCAAACAGTAACTGTGGGCACTGGTGTTGAGCTGAGTCCACGGCCGCCTCTCAAGGAGGGATGGGTGCGGTGGGGGAGCAGTGGGTGTCCACGGCCGGAGCAGGCAGTGACGGGGTGGCCACGGAGGCCGTGCAGGCACGTGGAGGTAAGTGGCGTTGCCTCTGGTGGTTGGGAAGGGGAAGGTGGTCTCTAAATCCGCGTGCGACTGGGATAAATAGACTATAAAATAATGTTTATTTATTTGCAAAATGATTTTTAAAGGGGGAGGGGGCAAGGAAGCAGGCCATGTAAACGTCATGGTCCTCTGAGCCCTCAGCAGCCCCTGGCCAGCACGGCCACTGTGGCTGTACTCTTGCCTCTGGCCCCTAAACACACCAGGAGGCGCCCACGCCCAGGCCCAGAGGAGAAGGGGTCACTGTGTGCACATAAATCCTCCTCGTCCCGGCTCCACCCTCCCAGGTGGCACAGGACCCTAAGCGGGACCAGCGCCTCCCCGTGGCCTCCTGGCTGTTCCCTGGACAGACACACAGACGGGTGGGTGTCTGTGCAGGGAGCCACGCCCCCGGGCCTGTCCTGGGCAGACAGACCAGGGCCGAGCCCCTCGCGCTCCTGTAACTTACATGCTCGTGGGGGAAGGAGCGCTGTGATGTGCCGACTGCGGGCTGCGGCCCCGGAACCCACATGTGACCGGGAGGCTTTCAGACGCTGGGGCCCCTGGGCTCCTGTCAGGGCTGCTTCCGAGCAGCGATGGAGGGCAGCGGGCCAAGGAGCTGTGTGACTGGCAAAGGGCTGCGTTGTGCCTGTTCTGCAGATGAGGAAACAGGCTCAGAGCAGCCAGCGGTGCGCTTGCTCGCGCTCCTGCCACGCGATGGAGCTGGGATTGCGAACGCAGAGCCAGTGCTGCCCCCTCCCCCGCACGCCCCCCACCTTCTCGCGGCGGCGGAGAGGCTGAACGAACGGCCAGACACGTGTCCCCTTTGCTCAAAATCAGACTCTGCCCCACACACCTTCCACAGTGAGTCATCTGCATAAGCTGTGTCCTCAGAGATGTTCACGGCGTGCAACTCGCGACGGCCACAAACCAGGAAACAACTCATTAGGGGACCAAGCATGATGAGATGCTGTGTCGCCATTAGGAGTGAAGCCACGCAGAAACCTTGAGTTACTGAAAACGGTCTACGGTGAGAAAAGACAGCATGGAAACCCCTCCCTCCACCCTAACAGTTAAAGACAGATCCCAGGGCTCCTGGGCGGCTTGGTTGGGTGTCCGACTTCAGCTCAGGTCATGATCCCACGGCTCGTGGGTTAGAGCCCCGCGTCGGGCTCTGTGCGGACAGCTCGGAGCCTGGAGCTGCTTCGGATTCTGTGTCTCCTTCTCTCCGCCCCTCCCCCTCTTAAACATAAACAGTAAAAAATTTTAAATCAGAACCCTAATTGCACACGCGGTAGGAGTCCCCGCTGCGTGGCCAATGCACGCGGGACAGCGCGAGAAACGGAAGCGCCTTCCTCAGAAGGCACGCCCTCCTGCAGGCGGCCTCAGTGGCGCGGGGAGGGGCGCGGGGGGGGGGGGCACGCATGCGCCTTCCAGTCGGTGGGGGAGCTGGCCCCGCATGGAAAAGCGCTGAGAATCCCAGAGCCCAGGCCTGTGTCCGCCGGGGGGAGGGGAGCCCACTCGGCAGCCCCTCGCCCCCCAGAGGCAGATCCCACGTGTTCTGGGCCCGGCTGACCTGGGGGGAGGGGCACCCTCTGGAGGGGGCAGGGCCATGCTGGGCTGCTCCGCCTGCTCCTGACGGAGCCCCCCCTCCTAGAACGTGAGGGGTGTGGTTGGTGTCTGAGGCCTCTCATCCCCTCTGTCCCCCTGCTGGGAGGCCACGTGCCGGGACACTCACAGCTGCCCATGGACACTAACCACTGTCACTGCTCATCATGGTGTGGGCAGGAGCCCCTCCGCCCAGGCCCCAGAGCAGGTGCTGGGGAGGGGGGGTGGATGGCGGGTGAAGGGTGGCTTCCCGGAAGGACCTCTGCGAGGGGCCAGCGGCACCGCGACAACCTGGCCAGAATTCGGTGCAGCCCAGCCTCGCCCCAAGGCCCCCCAGCCACTCGCAAACCCCAGCCCTCCCCGGAGGAAACCATTCCAGCCAGAGCGCCCCCCCCCACCAGGAACTGGAGGAGAGGTTGGGGAGGAATCACCCCCCCTTTCCCATGACTGTGTTCACACCTCCTGCTTAATGTGCCCGGACTGCTGGGGGGTGTAGGTCACACCTTTTCACTTGATTAAAGCAAAACGCAGATCTGTTTCCACAGAATGGAAACCCCCGAGAAGTCTGAACACATCCGCTTCCTGCTGGGGGCGCTCACGCTGCTAAACGGGGAGCAGGGTTGGCCCCGGAGGGGCTCATGGCCCTGGACGTGCGGGCGGGGGATGGGCCTGTTCTGATCCAGCCCTCGGACGCTGGTCTCCTGGTGTCTGTGCCCACGTGTCCCATCCCAAGTGACAGGCCTGGCCTGTGCGATGCCAGGGACCGGAAGGGCTGCCGTGGTGACTTCTGCCTGAGGTCGTTAGAGGCGTGAGGTTGGACTCCACCTTGAGAAAGGGGGCGCTCTTGCACGGCCGCTCCGGACAGCAGAGGGGAGGGTCCTCAAACAATTAGAACTGGAACTGCCCTGCCACCCAGCAGCTGCACCACTAGGTACTCACCCAGGGGACACGGTGTGCGGTTTCGAAGGGGCACACGCACCCCAGTGTTTATAGCGCACCATCAACAATACCCAAGCATGGAAGGGGCCAAAACGTCCATCAACGGATGAACGGATAAAGATGTGGTGTATGCACAATGGAGTATCACTCAGCAACGAAAAAAAAGAAATCCTGCCATTTGCAACTACGTGGCTGGAGCTGGAGGGTGTTCTGCTGAGCGAAATCAGCCAGAGAAAGACAAACATCACATGACTTCACGCATCTGTGGAATTTAAGAAACACCACAGACGAACGTAAGGGACGGGAAGCAAACATAATAGAAAACCAGGGAGACAAACCGTAAGAGACTCTGAAATACAGAGACCAAACTGAGGGTTGCTGGCCGGGTGCTGGGGGGGGATGGGGTACGTGGGGGAGGGGCATTAAGGCAGGCACTTGTTGGGATGAGCACTGGGTGTTACGTGTGAGTCATGAATCCCTAAATTCTATTCCTGAAAATATATGTATACATACTGATTAAAAACCCAGGGACTGACGCGGCCTTGCCCTCTGTCGGACGGCTCGTGGGGGGACGCCAGCCACCGTGTCGCAGGAGCTCAGGACCGTGGGCCCGCGTCCGAGCCACCGAGGCCTCCTGCCTGCGGCCACGGGAGCAGCCGCCCTGGAGGTCACGCCTCCGGACGAGCCAGGTGCCGCCAGCGGGGAGGCCCCGAGAAGTGCCCACAGTCCTACCCCCGCTCCTGTGAGACGTGATAAACGTGCGGACTTTAGGTCACTCTGTCAGCATGGCTGCGGGACGGGACAGGTACTGTGAAGGCGCCCAGAAAGCGATGGGGAGCACGTGGACTCCCACGCCTAGAACCAGCGGCGGCCGATTCTGGCAGGACCAAACGTCAGAGAGGCAGACTGGCACTGCCCGAGCGCCTGCTGCCGCCGGTTCACCTGTTTGCTCTGCAAATCCAGGAAGACGGCGCACACTCCCTTCCCTCTTTCCCCTGGATCCTGATTTTCTTCACGTGGCCACTTTCCCCAAGAGGCGTGTGCTTCAAGAAATGGGGGAGGGCAGACCTCCAGCCCCACAGGGCAAACTGTGATTGGCCTAAGCTCTCATGCTCCCTGACGGCGACACTGGTCCACGAGATGTGAGGGAAGTTGGGAACACTGTCTTCACCCGTGAGAAGAGATGCAGTGGAAGAAGCAACCCCTATTTGTCCATAGTGGATGCTGTGTCTGCCTGTGATGTCTGGAACCACAGCAGCCATTCTGTAGCCATGAGAAGCACCACCCTGAGCGTGAGTGGATGGGAGAAGCGGCAGACAAAGCCTGGGTCCTGGGCTCTTGTTACATCAGGAACCATCCTGCCTCTGGACTTTGCTTAGGCGAGCTAAGTCGCTTTGGCCACTTTCAGTTTGGTTTTCTGTTATTTACAGTCGAAGTTACCCGAATGTAGCAGTGGGAGCAGGAGATAGACCATTAACAACCAGAGGCTAACCTGCCTTCCTCACTGAGCAGAGCCGGGGGAGGAAGGTGTAGGGATGGACGAGCAGGTCATCAGACTGGGGGGGAGGGGCTTGCCGTGCCTCCGGGGCTCGGAACTGCCTAGAGCACAGGAGTATGGACATGGACGGGAGGCTGCTCTGGCCGGGCCAGCGGACCCCGGGCTCAGCCGGGGAGGCCCCGAGCTGCGGGCCGGAGGCCTGGGAGGCCGCAGAGCTGAGCGCAGCATGCTCCTCCGGGCCGGTGCTCCGCACAGGCGTGACCACGGGACCGCGCCCTCTCAGGGGTCTGCGAGGTCAATGCCGGCTCCGTGGAAACACTCAGCCGCCGCCTGCCTTTGCGCACGCCAGCCTTGCCCTGTGGCGCTGCGAAGCGGCCGCGGCCCAGGGGATCCCCGGGTCACACGCGCTCCAGGAAACGCAGCCTCTCCCCTTGACGGGGCAGCAAGGACGACTGTTTGTATTCAGTCACCGTCTGGTTTCCCCCTCGGACTGCGTCCCTTGCTCTGGTGGCTGATGCGGGCACCAGCCTGGGCTCAAGGGCACGAGAGTCGGCGGAAAACACGATTCCTGGTGTGAGCGCGCTTCCGGGAGGACTGGCCTTCACATCTGCACACGAGGTGGGCTCTTCCGAGGGCCCGGATGGAGAAGAAGGTGGAGGGGGGTGAACATGCTCCCTGCCTTCAGGGGACGGCCCTCCTGGGTCCCGGGCCTTCGGACGCCGGCTGGATCGCACCCCCACCCTGCTGGCCTACAGCGCGTGCCCCGCAGGTCGGGGGGGGGGGGCTCCCTGGCTTCCAGCGTGTGCCCTGCAGGTCTAGGGGGGCTCCCTGGCCTCCAGCTCATGTTCCGCAGGTCGGGGGGGGTGCTCCTCGGCCTCCAGCGTGTGCCCCGCAGGTCGGGGGGGCTCCTCGGCCTCCAGCGTGTGCCCCACAGGTCGGGGGTCTCCCTGGCCTCCAGCTCATGCCCCGCAGGTCGGGGGGGCTCCCCAGCCTCCATAACTGCAGGAGCCGAACCAGGCTGTGAGAGAGAAGTGTCCCGACACACACACACGCCACCCACCGGCTCTGTCCCCCGGAGGCCCCTGAACACTTGCCAACCTCGGGGACCCGGGAAGAGAGTGCAGAAGCAGCCTCAAACATCGTGCAGAATGAGGTGGGGGTGACACGGTGCAAGCCACTCGCCTCCTCCCTCTGGCCCCCCGAAGGCCTCAGCGCGGCAGAAGCGGGGAGCCGGGGGCCAGGGGTGCTGGAGGCAGGGGTGGGGCGCGAGGGGCTGGGAGGCCGGTGAGCTCAGGAAGCTTCCGGGTCACCTTGGCCCGTGCTTGTCCTGCGCCCTTTTCCTCTTGCTCCACTGGGCTTCTGGGGACAGGGTGCACAGGGCATCAGCCGGGCCCAAGGGGACACCCCAGGTGGGCTAACCTGCCTCTTCACAGCATGTCTTCACTTCCCCACTCTTTAAAGTAAAACTCGGGGCGCCTGAGTGGCTCAGTTGGTTAAGCGTCCGACTTCGGCTCAGGTGATGATCTCACAATTTGTGGGTTCGAGTGCCACATCGGGCTCTGTGCTGACAGCTTGGAGCCTGGAGTGGAGCTGCTTCGGATTCTGTGTCTCCCTCTCTCTCTGCCCCTCCCCTGCTCATGCTCTCTCTCAAAACTAAATAAAAAACATTAAAATAAAAAATTAAAAAATATTTTAAAGTAAAATTCACCCTGCTCTCTGATCACAGAGGGTAAGTGGACAGTGCCTGGTCCTTCCTCCAGCAGGACATAGTGAGGACTGATGGGGGCAGCCCGGACACCCACAGGGACAGGGGTGGGGCAGCGGGAGGTGAGCATGGCAGGGACGGGGGTGGGGCGGCAGGAGGTGAGCACCGCAGGGACAGGGGTGGGGCGGTGGGAGGTGAGCACCGCAGGGAGCTCCTGGCCCCTGGAGCAGGGGCGGCTGAGCTCGATGACACAGCCGCGCGCCCCCGGACGCCCGCACAGCCTGTCCCCTGCTGCAGCCACTGGGTCCAGAGCAGTGAGGGCCGTGGGGCCTGGGGGAGGGGGTGGTGGGGTGGGGAGGGCGCCTGCCGTCAGGTTCAACCCCGGTCTTCAGAGCATGTGCCCTGTCGGGGGACGAGAGGCTGAGGAAGCTCCCTGGCTGCCCTAGAGCCCGCTCTGCCCCTCCTGGGCTCACCCCTGCATCCTGGGCCCACCCCCGCATCCTGGGCCCACCCCCGCATCCTGGGCCCACCCCGCATCCTGGGCTCACCATGCATCCTGGGCTCACCCCTGTATCCTGAGCACGGCGTTGGCCCAGGGAGGCCGTGCCCGGCCCCATGGCAAGGCCAGCTGCCCACTGTGGAGACCCTTAGAAGACAGAGCTGCTGGCCTGGCTTACAGCCCCCATCCTGGGCCCCGCCTGGGTCTCTGCTCCTGGTTGTCTCTGTGGGAATGACTTTAGAATTCAGGTCACTCTGGGCCCAACGCCCCATTTCCAGACCCAGAGCAAGTGCTTGGAAGATGCCAACTGCGGCCCTGCCAGGCTCACCCTAGGCAGCTCCGGGAACGAGGTGCGGGAAGCCTGCCGGTTCCCGCCTCCCAGCGGGCAGGGGCTGTTTTGCTGTGCCCCGCACGGGGGTTTCTGCGGCCCGCGGGGTCCTCGCCAGGCTGCCCACGAGGCCCGTGCCTGGCACACTTCTCCCACCCTTGTTTTCCACCTGATCGCTCCGGGCACGTGGGCACTGGCAGGAGGGGTGTCTGGATGTAAGGAACACCACAGCTGAGCGGTCTTGGTCCCTCGCTCCAGGCTGTTCCAGAGCGGGCTTGGTGCCAGCCGCCTGCGGCGTGAGCGCCCCGTTCTTGCACTGTCCCCGCTGGCCCCTCTGTGCCTCCGTCCCCCGCCCCAGGTGGTCCTGGGCCCTCCCAGGGCCCTTCCTGCGCAGGAGTCCCGTCCCGTCCCTCCCGGGTACCTCTGGTCCCTGGACACCTGTGCCGAGAGGATGGGGACAGCCACCCCAGCACCTTTGTCAGCACGGCCACGGGTCAGGCCCGTCCTTGGCCCAACACGGTGTCACCATGGACGCTGCGAGCAGAGTCAGCTGGGCCCTCGGGGAACTGGACACGGCGGCCGGCAGGACGAGGCGGCAACGACACGGAGCGACCTGTGACGCGGTAGCTCCCTGCGGCCTCGCCCCTGATCAGCACGGGCCGCGGGAGTCCCCAGCACCGTCCCGTGTGGCCCTCGCAAGCCCACCGTAGGGCCACGGTTTCCTCGCTTCCGCAGCCACGGGGAGTGAAGCAGGGGCGGGGTGGGGGAGGCACCCAGAATGGCACCAGGCAGACACGCGGGCGCCACTGCCGTAAGGCGCGGCCAGGCCCCTGACGCCGGGCCCCGCAGCTCCCGGCCAGTCACGTCTTCTGTCGTTACGCTGCACTGGCCTCGTCTGTACCTGCCGCTGGCCGATCGGAGTTCAGTGGGGCGACGTGTTCGAAGCGCTGAGTGCCAGTCATAGAGTAGGAGCTGCCACCACCGTCACCACCGCCACCGTCACCACCATCATCTTTATATCAAATGACCATCACTCTCATCTGTACTCACTGCATGGCCTCAGGGGAACTGGTGACCCTCTCAGTGCCTCAGTTTCCCCTCCTATAAGTGGAGGTAACAACCCCTCGGCTCCCAGAGGCCTGTGAGGATCAAAGCGCTGTGCCTGTGATATGACCACGCACACTGAGTGGGTGCCCTCTCTGTGCCAGGCATGGGCACAATGTCTCCCCATCTGCTCTCAGGGACCTAGGAGGCGCCTACTTTATAGATGGAAAAACTGAATCGGGAACACAGGGTCCTGCCAAGGCCTTAGAGCCAGTAGGTGCTGGAGCTGGGAGACCCTGGGGCTGACTGGAGCGAGGCTCTGCGTACACCCCTTCCCTGGCCTTCCCTGACCTTCCCTGGCCTTCGCTGGCCTTCCCTGGCCTTCCCTGGCCTTCGCTGGCCTTCGCTGGCCTTCGCTGGCCTTCTCTGGCCTTCCCTGGCCTTCCCTGGCCTCCCTGGCCTTCCCTGGCCTTCCCTGGCCTTCGCTGGCCTTCTCTGGCCTTCCCTGGCCTTCCCTGGCCTTCCCTGGCCTTCTCTGGCCTCCCTGGCCTTCCCTGGCCTTCCCTGGCCTTCGCTGGCCTTCCCTGGCCTTTGCAGCATCGCTCCCTGCGCACCTGCCCATAGCTCCCGCACTGACAGGGCTGCTCTGGCTGGTGGCTGGCGTCAGGGCTGTCTGGAGCGCCGCGGGGGGCCGGAGCCTCCGCACGAGCTCGTGCTGGCTCTGTCTGTGACCGCCAGTGACTGGCGGGCACTTTGGGCTGCGTGGTGACTGGCATCTCCGGTGGGAGCGGAGTCCCAGCAGGCCCAGAGTGGGAGGAGGGCCCGGCTGCTCGGGCCGCCACTCTCGGAGGACGGGAGCCGGAGCTGTGGGGCAGCGCTGGCACACACTGCCCGCACGCGGCCCTGCCAGGAATGGTGGCCCTGGGGACCTGCGCCAGGAGGACAGCCCTCCATGGCAGCCGCAGCGTCACTGGCTGGTCTGCTCCGTCCCCTCGGCGCCCCCAGAGGCTGTCTCTTGCTGGGCCCCTCACCTTGCTTTATTCACAAGGATCACGGGGAGACAACAGACAGAATTCTGCCCCCAGGGTAGACCTGGCCTCTGCTCCTTGGGCCTCTGTCTAGACCACGGTGGGGGTCGCTCGCAGGCCGCACAGATTTGCGGATGCTGGTGACGAGGTGGGGGGCGGGCCTCCACACCCAGCGGGGGAGGGGCGGGCGGGCTTGACTGCACGTCCGCTCAGAGCAGCTGCGCAGGCAGTTCTCCCGAGCGGCACAGCCGTCACACTTTTTATTTTATTTATTTGAGAGAGAGAGAGAGAGAGCACAGAGAGAGGGTCAGCGAGAGAGAGAGAGAGAGAGAGAGAGAGAGAGAGAGAGAGAGAGAATCCTAAGCGGACTCCACGCTCGGGCCGGACCCCACTGAGGGCTCCATCTCACGACCCTGGACCATGACCTGAGCGGGAATCAAGAGTTGCTCAGACGCCTGAGCCGCGCAGGCGCCCCAGCGACCTCATGTTTAGATTCTCCCTGGGAAAGGTATGACCTCCGGCCGCCCCCCACTCCAGTCACTGCTCCTTGTCCTTGGCTGGCGTCCTGCCCCCCACCCCCACCCAGGTGACGACAAGCAGCTACGGAGCCCAGCAGAAAGGACGCCGGTCGGGGGGGAGAGCGGGGCGAGGGGCTCCTCCAGTGCGGGAAATTCCTGAAAGTTCACACCAGTAGGAACGCCCCACAGAACCCCGACCTGGGGACCAGCTCTGAGCCCAGGCAGCCAGGCTCTGAGCGACCACGGGGGGACCAGCTCCCGGCGACC
>NC_043715.1:763039-787868 GCF_006229205.1 Suricata suricatta
TGAGGACAGGCCACCACGGCCACATAAGGATGAGCTGGGGGACCCCAAACCAGGTCCTGGGTCTGGGACGCCACCCATCCCCCTCGAGAGGCAGGGTCAGTGTGTGATTAGCAAATCAAGCGGCTCATAGGAACACAAGTTCACAGAAATTTCTAGAATCAGGGCAGAGTGACCTGGCCTGAGGCTGAGCCTCTCACAGGATGTGGCCCAGGGCTCCTAAGGATAATTCCTGCAGACTCCTCCAGAAAGTCCCCAGGCTTCGGAAGGAGATCTGCACGGCCGAAGGGAAAGCCCTTCTGTGGGATGCAGGGCCTGGTCCTAGCCAGGTGTGGCCTTGGAACGGCTGGGGGACTGTGGAGCTGGCTCGCCGCAGTCACCGGGCGTGGCGCTGGGGCTTCTGATGCTTCCACAGGCTTAGGGACCCCTGGAGCTAAGCATCCTCCACGAGGTCAACGTGCCCAGGCCTCGGTACCCCAACCCTGCAGGGGGTGGGGCTGAGCCCTGGGCGCCTGTGACAAAGGGGCGGGGCTGAACGGGCTCTGAGTGGCCTCTGTTTCAGGGTTCACAGTCGTGGTCCTCAGGCCAGAAGCTTCGGCCTCACGCCAGGAGCTCCGCAAAGCCTGGCGGGTGGCATGTAAGAGGCACGGGGACACTCCTCTGATCGATGGCTTCTCCTTGGATCACCCCCGGGAGAGCACTCGTGGGGGAGGGAGGGGAGCACTCCCCCACCCGCCGCGGCGCCCGCACTGACTGGAAGGGACGGAAACTGGCACGGGCTCCATCTCAGATGACCAGCTGTCCTAGCCGGCGGATGGGGACACCGAGGTTCAGAGAGGGACAGATGCAGCCGGGGCACCACCAGCCCAGCTGAGCCTGCTTAGGAGCCTGGAGGGACCAGCCGGGCTCCGAGGTGGCCGAGGGCCACCTTGGACACAGCCTCCAGTTTTTCCCCTGCACCCACCCTACAGGCAGCGGCGTGGACAGGGCCGAGTTGTGGTCACTTACAGGCTCAGGACTGGGGTGCAGCGGGGAAGACTCAGAGCTGCTGGGGGTCCGCAGGAGGCCCGAGTCCCCGGGCAGCCCCTGGACCCCTGCCCCAGCTCCAGGCCCCTTGCTGAGCAGACGGGGCCTCCTGGGTCAGGGCTGGGGCTTTTGGGTGGCCTCCCTTCCCAGTGGGCCACGGGTGCCTCTGGTGACATGTGGCCCCGGACTGGGGACAGCTGTCCTACGGTCTCGTGAGCCAGGCCAGGTGGGCCTGGGTGAGTCACGGGTTCAGCCTGCTTGAGGGCCAGCCCCTGTTTCCGGGGCCCCACGGGGGGGTCCAACGGGGGAGTCCCTCCCCGGGCCGAGTCTCCCTTCCTCTTTCCTCTGGCCTGGCCTGCGCTGGCTAGACCCCACCTGGGGGCCACGGCGCCGACGCCCCCCCTTTTCTCAGCCCCTCCCGCCCACTCCTCCTCTGGGGCCTCTGTGGACGCCCCCGCACCCCAAGGGCTCAAGAGCCAGAGTCTCCTCCCGCAGGAGGGGTTACGGGGTGGCGACTCCTCAGGGACTCTGTGCTTCTCATGACACAGAAGGGGAGGCTGAGGCACAGGGCATTAGCCAAACAGCCAGTGAGTGGCCCCATGTGGCCTGTCTTCAGACAGTGCTGGGCCTTGGGGACCCATCAGGTGTGGGGAGCTGACCCTCAATGCCAGGAGTCAAGGCTCTGTCCTGGGTCAGCACATAGCTGCCAGGGGCACTGTGAACCGAAGGCGCCGCCGGGCTCAGAATCCCCGTGTCCTCCAGGACCGCCCGCCCCCAGTGGCATCCCTGCCCAGAGACACGCGTGCCTGCCCTGCGCTGACCATAGTCCTGCACACGGGACAGCTCAGGCCAGCGTCTCTCCAGGGCACGGGCGTCCCGAACATGTCCCCAGGCCCTTGTATCTGGATCTTCCCTAGACCCTCCGTGGACCCCCTGCACACCTGCTCTGTCATTGTGGCCCCAACAGACACACACACCGGGCACTTTCGCCCTCCTGGTGCCGCCCATCTGTCCACGGCGCCCGTCACACCCTCCTCTGGGGCTATCTGTGCCCTGGACCCCTGGGCCCTCTCCTTCCGTGCTTGCCCACTAGTCACAGTCACCCAGGCTCCTCACCTGCCCCCGGGCCGGAGGTGGTAGGAGGGAGGGGTTGCAAAAGGCACAAGGCAGCTTGGAAGGTGGCGGACGTGTCCAGCATCTAGGTTTGGGACATGCATTGAATATGCGCATCCTGTCCTGTGCCGATTCTGCCCCGTACGGCTGTTTAAACGTGGCGTCAGCACCGAGGGGGCAGACCTGCCGCCAGGCCAGAAAGCACAAGGTCAGCGAGGCAGAGGACAGAACATGTGCAGGGGTGGGGGGCCCCCCAGGGACGGGGATGGAGCCGCGGTCCACGATGTGACGGGAGAGAGGGCTTGTCTGCACCGCGTGAAACTAATGAAAGGAAAAATCCCTTAGATGATTTTCAGAGGGAAAAAGTATCTTAAATGTTGAGGCTAAAGAAATAATTCAATTAAACCTCCAGGCAAAGAAAAATTTTATATATTATGCTAAATTTGTTACATCCTTAAAATAAGTAGTTCTGAAAGACAGTAAGTTAATAATCAGAGTTTTGGGAGAAAATGATTCTGATCCAAGATTTTATAAAGAACATTGATTTTGCGATGTGCCGGCAGCAGGACGACATTCCCGACCACGAAGATCCAGGAGCGAGGAGCTGTGAGCGGCGGCCAGGGTCCGGGACCCCCCTGGGACCCCCCGGGAACCGGGGACCAGAGTTGTTACGCACTCTGTCTGGGAGCAGAGTTCCAACGGGAGCAAATCCAGACGGTCATCGCGGTGTGATCAGGAGGCGGGGCATGAACAGTTGTTTAAAAGATTTTCTTTTATTTTTATATATATATACTTTTTGATGTTTTTTTAAATGTTTATTTTTGAGACAGAGAGAAACAGAACACAAGCAGGGGAGGGGCAGAGAGAGGGGGAGACACAGAATCAGAAGCAGTACTAGGCTCCGAGCTGTCAGCACAGAGCCCGACGGGGAACTCGAACCCACAGACTGTGAGATCGTGACCTGAGCTGCAGTCGGCCACTTAACAGACTGAGCCCCCAGGCACCCCTTAAATTTTTGTTTTAATGTTTATTTTTGAGAGAAGGAAAAAGAGAGACAGAGCATGAGTGGGGGAGGGGCTGAGAGACAGGGAGACACAGAATCCGAAGCAGATTCCAGGCTCTGAGCTCAGAGCTTGACACGGGATTCGAACCCATGAACCGAGAGATCATGCCCTGAGCCGAAGTCGGACGCTCAACCGACGGAGCCCCCCAGGCGCCCCTCAGTTCACCGCCTGAAGGCGCACCACTCAGAGGCATTGAGTGCTTCCGGCAGGAGCAGCCCCCACACCACTCAGTTCCCACGTTTTATCTTCCCAAGTGTCCACCCCAGGCCCGTCGGCAGCCACCCCCCCTCCCCCAGCTTTTCAGCCCCACATGTCCAGTTTCTGTCTCTGAATTTGCCCATTCTAACTGCACTTTGAATTTTTGTACAGCATGTGGGGCTTAGGTCATAGTTCATATTTTTGCCTCTGGGTGTCCTGTGGGTGTCCCGCTGATGTCCTGTGGGTGTCCCGTGGATGTCCCGTGGATGTCCCGTGGGTGTCCCGTAGATGTCCCGTGGGTGTCCCGTGGGTGTCCCGTGGATGTCCCGTGGGTGTCCCGTGGGTGTCCCGTGGGTGTCCCGTTGCTCAGCTCCATTTATTGAAGAGGCTCTGGCTTCCTCCACCGAATGCTTGTGACCTTTGTCAGAAATCACTTGGGTAGATTCGTGTGGGTCTCTTTCTGGGTGCTTTGTTACGCTCTATCGATTTAGGACCTGTCTCTCCACAATGTCACATGATCCTGATTCTGTCAGGGAGGGTTTTATATCTACTGTCTCCTTTTTTTCAGGACCGTTGTTAACTATCTAGGTCCTTTGTCTTTCCGTATAAATTTTAGAATGATCTTGTCAATGTCCACAAAACACCTCGCTGGGGTTTTAACGGAAGTTGTGCTAAACCCAGAGCCCCGGGGGAAGCGGATGGATAAGGATTTGCCGAATCCTCCAGCCCATGAACCTGACCTGCATCTCCGTGCATTTTGGGCTTTGGTTTCTGTCTTCGGCCTTTTGGAAGACGTGGCATATAGACCTTGTACACACTTTGTCGAATTTACACTGTAGTGTCTCCTCTTCTGGGGTGACTATAAGTAGTATGGGATTTTAACGTTTGGTTTCCACACATTTGTCTCTAATCTACGTAAGATTTACAATACGTATTATAAGTAGAGGTGGAGTTCACGAGGAAGGCAGGTCTGCGGCTCCCCGGGACGGCCCTGGCTGGGCCTCTGTGTCCGGGCCGCTCCCGTCGGGCAGGGTGGGGTGAGGCGGGTTCGCCCCAGCTCACCGCGGAAGCCGGCCAGGCCAGGCCCCTCCTCTCTCCTGGAAGGCTCTTAATTAAGAGTTCAGTTTCTTTAACAGCTTCAAGACTTCTTATAGATCCTGTTTTGTTTCTTGTGTCAGGTTTCGTAAGTTTTGGTTTTATTTTTTATTTTTTGAGAGACAGACAGTGTGGGGGAGGGACACACAGAGAGAGAATCACAAGCAGCCTCCACGCTTAGCACAGAACCTGACGTGGGGCTCGATCCCACGACCCTGGGATCATGACCTGAACTGAGATCAAGCGTCAGACGCTCAATCGACTGAGCCTCCCAGGGGCCCCAGCTGACTTTCTCACGTTGAATCAGCCTTGCATGGGGAGGACCCATCCCATCGGTTATGATGCTTAATGATTTTTATACATCGTTGGATTTGATTTGCTAATATTTTGTTGAGAATTTTTGCATCTAAATTCATGAGCGATATTGTTCTGTAGTTTTCTTGTTTTCTGCTGGCTTTGGTTTTGACAATCAGGCAATTCTGGCCTCAAAAATCTCTGGGAGAATGTTTCCTCTTCTTTTGCTTTCCAGAAGAGTTTAAGAAGAATTAGTGTTAATTCTTCTTTAAATTCTTGATAGAATTCTTTACTGAAAGTGGAAATTTACTTTTTGGTTATGAATTTGGGCTGTTTGAATGGCTCTGGGACTTTTCATCTTGGTTGTTGTGTGCTTTTTTCTTAATGTTTATTTTTGAGAAAGAGAGGGAGAGGGAGACAGAGAGAGAGAGAAAGAGAAAGAGAGAGGAGACACAGAATCCGAAGCAGCTCCAGGCTCTGAGCTGCCAGCACAGAGCCCGACTCGGGGCTCGAACCCACGAACCGCGAGACCATGACCTGAGCCAAAGTCCAATGCTGAGCCGACTGAGCCCCCAGGGGCCTCTGGCAGTGGGTGCTTGTCAGGTGGCTGGTCCATTTCTCCCAAGGGGTCGGAGGCATGGGCGAGTGTTCTGGAATATTCCTTGGCAGCCTCTGTGAGGGCCGCGGAGTCGGACATTGACAATCCGAGTCTTCCCTAGCCTTAGTTCTGTCAGTCTTGCTAACAGCTTATCAATTTTACAAGAATAAACTTTGACATGAATAAATAGCAGTGCTGATGTGTGTAAGGCAACAGCGGCTTGGAGAAATGTGAAAAAAACGGCCAGACAGAAGCAGTGGTTGAAGTTTAGCACACTTCTCTGAATTTTTGACTAATCAGATCAGCAAAAAAAAGACAGAGAGGAACTGAGAAGCGTTATTAGTGGGATAATCAGGTGGGGCTAAATGTAACTCTGTGCCCAACCCTCAGGAGACGCGTTCTTTCCAGGCCTCCTTGGAGCAAGTCCTAAAACAAGTCACTTTTTTTTTAAATCAGCCTCGTAACTTATTTATTTATTGCACATTTATTTATTTTTGAGACACAGAGAGGGACAGAGCACACGAGGGGGAGGGACACGGAGGGGGGAGACACAGAATCCGCTCCCGGTGCAGAGCTGGACGGATGTGGGAAAGCCTGCCTGGCTGGGCCCTGGCACGCGGCAAGTGCCCAGGACCGACCTCCGGCCTTTCGGGGTGGCCTCGAGGGGGGGGGGGCAGAAGCCCGCTCCGCCCCCCCCCGCCCCGCCAAGCGTGGGGGCGGGGAGGCAGAGGAGCCCCCGTGTGTGGGGACCAGCCACCCTATCCGGGAGCACTCCCGCCCCCGTTCTCCAGCCTCTCCGTGCTCCCGCCGCCCCGCGCTCCTGCTCACCCGTGCTCCCGCCGCCCCCGCGCTCCAGCCAAGGGAGACGAAGGCACTGCCCCCACAGAGCTGCCGTCTGAGTCGGGGACAATCCCTAAGACGACAGGTCAGGAGTAGACTGCGGGAGTGCAGCCTTACAGGGAAGTGACACAAGGCTGGAGGCGTGGGCCTGGCCACGTGTGAGGGGCATGGAAGCCTCCTCCGGGAAGGCCTCCCTGCGAACTCGGCGCTGTAGCCGGAATTGGTGAGGGGACAAGCCGCATGGCTCTCTGGACGAAGAGTCTTCTGGGCTGCGAACAGCACGTGCAAGGGCCCCAGGGCAGCAGCTGGCAGCATGTGTCCCAGAGAGGACATTGGTCTCTTACCGGAGTTGACATTTCCTCAAGTCTTTCAGGCAAATCAGGACAGAGTGTAAGTCCTGCCTGGGTGGGAAAGACGGGGGCACCCCAAGGCTCTGGGGGAGCAGCACAGGGCTCGTGGCTGCGCACACGGGCCCCCCCCCCGCCCCGCTCACTCACCCACTGAGGCACCCGCCACCTCCCTGAGTGCCCACCCATGGGTCCACACACACTCAGCCGTGCTCACACAGCGTACAGGTCCACGCCACACTCGCTTGTAAAAACGGTGTGTTTCACCCAAACTGGCAGCTGCTCACACGTTTCTATCCAGAGGCCCGCGGCCTCCCCCAGCCTGAGTACATTATCTACTGGGGAAACTGAGGCACGCAAGGTTACCGGAGGTGAGAGCCCGCACCATGGTGGGGTCACCAGACAGCCCCCTCCCACTTCCTGCCGGCCCCGTGCACGGCACCGCCCCCGCCGGGGCCCTGGGAGAGCCCCTCGGCGGGGCAGCGCCAGGTGGCCAGTGTTCTGGGGACTGAGGGAGGTGGCTGTGACCCGGCTGCTCACCGACCCACTCTGGCTGGCGAGGCAGGGGTGAGAGCACCCGGCATCCATTCGGTGGCCTCTGAAGGCCGCACAAGCCAGGGGCCCGAGGTGGACAGGGCGCTGACCCAGCCTGTCTGTGGGTGTCAGCCCCTGGGGAGCTTGGGGGTGGGGGGCGGGCACCGGGGGCAGCTGATCCCTCGAAGCTGCGCCGGCAGGCCCCCTGAGCAGGACGGGGCTCGGGCTCACACTGTGCCTGTGGCCGCAGGTCCGCCTCGCCTCCCCTACCCTCTCCTCTCCATCCCTCCCCTCCCCTGCCCTGAGCAGGCCAGCCCCCAGCCCACACCGGATGCCCAACCGTCTGTGTACATCTGTTCCTGCAGCTCAGTGGTCAGCAAGTTCGTTTCATTTTCTGAGAATGTTCTGGAGCCCCCTGCCCTTCCCTTCTGCAGGGACTGAGAAAGGAAGGACACAGGGACACCCGCAGACCAGCCACGGCCCTGGGTCCCACGACCACGCCCAGACCGAAGGCGCCGTGGCAGCCGCCACAGCGGCCACAGATCGCGGGCCCCATGGCGTTGGGGGCGCGCCCGGCCCTGCCCGGCCCATCACACGCCGGAGGGGACCCAGCCGTGGCAGAGCCCGGTGGTGATGGGCCGTGCCCTCGTCTGTGGGGTGTGGGACTGGAGCGGGGCACCTGCCACGGCCTGGGGGTGGGGGAGGGGGCGCTGGGCCAGGCCGTGGCAGTGGCACCAGTGGAAGGACACTGACATGCCCCGCAAGGAGGGAAGGAAGGCCTGACACGGGCCATGGCGCGGACGAGCCTTGAAAAGGCCGTGCCAGACAGAAGCCACGAATTGAACACTGCCACGTGAGCCACCCGGGGCGGCAAATCCAGACCAGAAGTGGGCGCGCAGGCTGGGGCTGGGCGGCCCCCGTTTGCGGGACGGCGGTGTCTGGAGCAGGTAGGGGGGTGGCTGTGCCGCAGCCCGTGTGCCACACGCCCCTGAACCGCACACTTTCATGTCGTTTCAGTGCCCACTGGTACGTTATGTGGATTTTACAGCAATTACAACAGAGCGGTCAGCGAAGGCCCCTAAGAGGAGGCATGTGAGCATGTCTCTGATGCGAAGGGGGCTCTGGGTGGGAGGGGAGCGGGCATTGCTGGCACCTCAGCAGCAGCTGCTAGAATGTTCCGGAAGCAGCCAGAAGGTGTGTGGAGAACAGCCGAGTGAGTGCAGGGAAGCACAGGGAAGGGCTTCAGGAGCCATTCCTTCCAGAACCTCTTGCAGCCTGGGGCCTGCAGAGATTAGGAAGCCCAGAGATCAGAGGCTGCCCGAGGTCACCAGAGCAACCCGGACGTCGGGGGACACCGCCCTGGTGGAGTAAAGAAAGTGGTGGCCTGAGAGAGGTGCCATGTGAGGGGGTGACGATCCAGGGTGGTGGGGACCCCAGTGGTGTGGGGACCTGAGGGGGTGAGGACCCGAGCGATGACCTGATCGCACTGGGCTGGGAGGAGGCAGAAACGTGGGCGGGGGCTGCGTCTCTCCACCCACAGAGCTTCCAAGCCGGCCGGCCTGGAGGGACAGGTGCTGCTGGAGGGAGAGGTCTCGGCAGAGCCTGCACAGTAGGTGACGGGCCCCCACCTGGCAGGGGATGGGCAGCTTGCAGTGGCCTGTCCTCCTTGTTCATGTGGAGAGTGAAGCTAACTAAGGGTGTCAAGTCCTTAAGTCAGCAGTGAGGAAAAAGATCCACAGAGAAGCCAGGCGAAGCCCGAAGACACGGCCAACAGGAGGCTTCGCAGCCCCCAGACGGGCACTCAGGCCTCAGCAGAGCGCTTCCGCATGACCTCCGACCCCGGGCAACGCCCAGAGCCCCGCCAGAGGCTCCCTTCCCTCCGGGCTGCATGCCAGCCGCCAGCCCCGTGGGCCTTGGATTGGAGGGGAGGGGGAAGCGGCCTCCGAACGGCCGGCCCCCCAAGTCCACGGCCCCCTCTCAGCTGGAGGCCGGCCCCCCACTCCCACGTGGCCAGCCGTGCCCACCCGGCGCCTTCCCCGTGGCCAGGAGACCATGGGCTCCTGGAGGCCAGGCCCTTGGCCGTCTGGCTGGTGGCCGGCGCTCTGCAAGCAGCGGCCCTCTGGGACGGGCCGGGGCCGCGTGTGGTGATGACGGCACCCGGTCACGAGGCTCCGGAGTGGCCTTGAGTTCCGTGGGAGGGAGGCGGCGGAGAGAGGGGGCTTGAGCCGGCCCGGCTTCTGCGCTGGCGCAGCACTGCTCGCTCCTGGCTTTCTTGGCTGGGGCTGCTGCCCGACAGAAGGGATGCGTGTTGTCAGGGGCGGGGGGCTCGGCGTGTGTGCGTGTGCGTGTGCGAGAGGGTGTGTGTGTGTTTAAAATACAAGAAAAGCCGCAGCGGCCGCCTGGCGACACTCGGCTGCGGGAGGCTGGCCGGGCTCCGTCCCTGCCGGGTGCCTGCGCGCTGGCACCGTGGGGGCCGGGCGGGAGGGGGACGTGGACACTTGCCACAAATGAGCGGCAGGGTGGGGCGTCTCCCGGGGGCCGGTGGGCGCAGGGGCCAGACTGGCAAACAAAACCCACAGCAGATCGCTGGCAGCCCGTCCGGGGCGGGCGGCAGCCGCTGGGCGCAGGAGCGACGGGGGCCTCGGCGGGCAGCAGGCGGCACAGGTAACGATGCGTGGGGCTCACGGGCAGCCGGCTCCGGGCTTGGACGTGGGGCGCGTGCCAGGCAGCTTGCAGGAGGCCGTGGGGGTGACTGCCTCAGCCCTGCTCCCCTTGGTGCCCCGAGGGCCTGCTGGTTCAGGCGAGGCGGCCACGAATCCCATCCCGGTGGCAGGGGACTGTCCCCGCACAGAGGCGGAGGGCTGGGCAGGCCGGCCGGGCAGCGCGGGGGCTGGTGCGGATCGCCCAGGGTCCCCAGCGAGGCCATGCTCCTGGCTGTGGCACTCGGGCCCCTCCCTCTGAGGCCCTGCTGGTTCTCGGGGCCACCACTATGCCCCAGTTTTGGAGGTGTCGCCAAATGTTCTTGAGTGTCTGCTCTTTCTTCCTGAAGGCCTAGTGGGGGCGGCACCCAGGCACTCAGTGGGGGCGGGGAGAGGGGTTGGAGGCACAGGCCTGGAGGAGCCGGGGGGGGGGGGGGGGGGGGGGGGCACAAGACCCGTGTCTCCCTCCCTCCCGTTGCCCAGAGCCCCACAGGCTGGCTTGGCACCATGGTGTCTGCGGTGGGACTGCAGCCAAACATGCCCATCAGAGGAGCCTGGGAGGCGGGGTGCCAAGGAGCCAGCTGCCAAGGGCACGGGGTGGGGGTTGAGCTGCCTGGTGGGGGCAGCCATGCATGCTGAGCAGGAAGGGCCAGGGCAGCAGGCAGGTGCCCAGACAGCCCTCCCTGGGCAGGGAGGGGTGGGGAGGGAGCCAGTGTGCACTCCCCCCATCTCCAGGTGCATCTGGTGGAGGATGCACACCTCCCACAGGGACACAGGGGCAGGCGGGGCGCACCTCTGCTACTGCAGGGGCTCTGAACCCTGGGTGATGCTCGGAGCAGCCATGTGGACCCAGAAAGAAGGTGCCACAAAGGAGGCCTGGGCATGCATCGGGCAGGAGTGGGGACTCTGCAGGGCCTGTGCCCTGCGCAGGGGTGGAGCCCAGCTCTGCCGAGTCGGGAGCTGGGGCTGCAGGAACGGGAGAGGCTGAGTGTGCAGCCAGGCGGGGGCTTGCCCTCAGAGGGCAGCAAAGGGGTCTGGGCTGCGACGGAGGGACATGGGGTACCTGGTGCAGGAGCCCAGAGGACATGGGATCTGGAGTCTGGTTGGTGGACATGGACCACTTCAGGCAGGGCTCAGAGCCCCGCAGACACTCGGGCAGAGGCCAGGGCCTGGCAGTGGGGGTGAAGGGACCCCAGAAGCAGGGCTGGCGGCGTGACCCACTCTCAGCCCCGGGGGCCAGCTGGCATCCGGTCTTGGGTCTGCCACTTGGCAGGGGGGCCCGGTCTCCAAGCCTCAATGTGGCGCCTGCAGAGAGCTTGCCCAGAGCTTGCCCACACCCTGGCGCCGGTGCAAGTCTGCCTGGGATGTCAACCGGCTGGGGGGGGGTCACTCTGTCCCCCGCCCCCGGACTCTCCAGCGATGGCCCCGACCCGACCCCCCACCACAGGCAGCTGCTGGTCTGTGGGAAGCCAAGGGGCTGCAGGCAGCTGTGACTCCGCTCTGCCCCGACAGTGAGATGCAGGGACTACCCCCCAAATCGTAGCCTCATCCCAGTGGCCATGGGCCTGGGCTGGGGCAGGGGGGCAGTGGGAGCCGTGCTGTGGGGCTGGCGAGGAACCAGGCCAGGGTGTTGGCCATCACATGGGCAGGTCTGGCCATGGACACAGGGTGGGTGGCAGGGAGAGCGGAGGGGCCGTGGGGAGGCCCGACTCGAGCCGCCCACGGCCTCCACTCACTGCTCCCGGCCCCTCCCGCTTCCTGCTGGGGCCCCGGGGGACTCCTGCCCGGTGTGGCCCATGGACACCACGCTGACCCGCAGTGAGACGCTCACGGAGCCTCCCAGCCTCTCGCCACAGAAGCCTTTGTGGCCCCGCACCGTGGGAAGTGAGCCGGGGCACCCAGCGTCCTGGGAATGAGCAGGGACCCCCCTCCCCCAGCCACCGCACGTGGGACCAGCAGGAAAGGGGTCTGCAGCTGCATGCACGTCTGTCACCTGCTGTCTATCTGTCACCGTCTGTCCAGTCATTCCAGCTGAGAACCTACTGTATACTGTGTCCCATACGTGGAGATCGGGCTCCGTGATGTCTAGCAAAACAAACCAGACTCCATGCTCTGGGCCAGACACACGACTCCCTCCAAGCGCAGGCCACGCGGGGCATCCCCCAGGCCTTCCAGGGTGCACACGGAGCTGCACCCACCGTCTCCAGCCTCCGGGGGGCCAGCCTTGTGCCCTCACTGGTCCCCCCACCAGGTCCCTGAATCGCAATGGGCCTGGGTGGGTCCAGCTGCCCGAGTGGCCCGAGGCGGAGTCGCTTCCCCAGCCCCTGCAAGCCACTCACACCTGCGAGGCGGGGGCTCCATGGGCACACATTTGGCCGGGAGAGAGGTGGGCTGCGGCACCCACCCCCTGACCCCCAGCCCCCCTGCAGCATTCCACGAAACGGAGCCTCGGAGTGGCTTCCTGGTGAGCCCTGGGCAGCCGGACCCTCCCTCATGGCCCTGAGGCTGGCTGCCTGCTCCCTCCCGTCTGGCCTGGCTCTGTCCACATCAGGGAGCCCCATCCCCCTCTCCCCAGATCAGGCCCCAGGAGCTCCAGTGGCCTTGGAGTGTGTCCTCACTGCTAAGGCAGTGGGGCTGGAGGACAGGAGGGGAGGGGTGGCCAGGCCAGCTGCATTCAGTGGGGGCGGGGACAGAGGGGTGGGGACAGGGCAGCTGCTGTGAGATCTCTCCAGGCCCGTCTCTAAGAGAGGAGGATGCTTCAGGCCACACTCAAGTTCACGGGGACATAGTGCCTGGCCCAAACCAGACCAGGAAACACCAGCTGGTGCCCAGCAGGCTCCATTTAGCCAAGGCTGGCAGCTGCCATCCGCCCCCCGGGTCTAGACAACCCCTCTGCCACGTCTTCCTGGGGCCCCTCGCGGAGGACTGGGGGGGGGGTGTCCAGGGGCCCAATTGAGTTTTCTGGTCCAGCAGCCTTTATGAAGAAAGTGTCAAGACCTGTTTGTGCTGTTAGCAGGGACAGGGGCTTGGGGCCCTGAGAAGCCCCTGGTGGGGGGCCTCACTCAGCACCCCGCACCTGGAGGTGCAGTCTGCAGGGCCCTGCCCGGGGGGGTCCTCGTGCTCCTGGCCTAAGGGTCTAAGGAGAAGCCGGGACCGGGCAGGTCTGCCCTCCTGCATTTGGTGTCTCTGCTCGGTCAGGGTCTCCCTGGCCCCAAGGGAGGGCTGGTGGGCACACACGGCTCCCCTGGGGACTCTGCACCTGTGAGGGGTCTGCCAGGCTTCAAGCTCCGGTCTGGAGGCTGTGCCCACCAGGGCCTGGGCGCCATGTGTCCCTCATGACCTCCAGGCCCCAGCTCGGAGCCCCTACCCAGGATCAGAACCTCAGGCCTCCCTCCACCACTCTGCCCACCTGCAGGTGAGGGCCCCGGCGTGGGAGGGGGCTCTCCGGCAGGCCCAGGGCTGCTCGGCCCTCCCGACTCCACATAGGGCTTCACCCACCTGTCCTGGCTCTGGATTGAATCTCTGTGGCCAACGGCCTGCTCTGTGTGGACGGCCTCACCTGCAGCGGCCAGGCAAACGCTGGGGAGCAGCGCCGTTAACTGAGCCAAGCCTGAGCCCGGGGGTCTTGCCTAATTGCTGCGGAGGCAGGTACAGGGACTCAGAGAGATGTCAAATCACCTCCCCAAGTCCATGGAGATGCCCGGGAATGGCAGGCTAAGCCCTGGGCGAGGCCACCAGGATGGACAGATGGGAGCCTGGACCCTCCCCCAGGAATGATGCCAGCCCTTCAAGGCCAGGGTCCACGGCCCAGTGCCAGCGCCCTCCCCCGTGTGGGCAATGGGCTTGGGGGGCTCAGAGGAACCAGAGGGGTCACTTCCCCTTCCACTCCCCGGGCCCGGCCGCCTTTCTCCCCGAGCTGCCGGCAAGTTAGTGAGCTATGGGTGTAGCATCAAAATCACACATGTTTGGGAGAACAAATAGTGTTAATCTGCAGCGCGTTCACAGCCTGGCAGTACCGTTTGCCTGGAGGGTGGGGCCACAGCTAGGCCAGGACTAATAGGCGTGTGCAGGGGACTGGTGGGGCCATGTTACCGTCAGAGGGACAAAGACCCAAGCTCTGACTAGGGGCAGCCTCCTTCCTCCTAAGACCCCTGCCCGTCGCTGGGCCCGTCCAACAGCGCTGCCTGGGTCGGGAGTGGGGTCAGGCACAGCCTCCCTCTGCGCTTCCAGGAGCCCAGGCCGCACCTGGTGGGGCAGGTGGCTTGGCCTCACAGGCCAGGCTCCCCAAATACATCTGGGGCCAGATCTGTGTTGGACCTTGTTCTGGGCGCCCTCTCCCTGAGGCCTCCATGGATACCCCACCTCCTGCTTCCTTCCTTCCTTCTTCAAGACTCCCCCCTCCGTGGGCCTGATTAATCCACCTGTCTCTTTGCTCCTATTTATTCCTCGCTATCCACTGCTCGGAGCCTCAGGGCCCTACTGATTGGTGGAGATGCTGGCGGCTCCGAGACACGCCGCCTCTCCCAGGCGATTTGTCTTCCGTGGCCGCCCCGTCTGTCCGGCTGACGAGCGCCTGCCGGAGGCGCTGGGGAGGGTTGCCGTCACATGAATATTTAACGTCATCCATCCGTCCCTGTCACTGCTGGCAGGAGCCATGGGCTCACCTTCCTGAGCCTTCCAGCTCTGGGAATCCGGGCTGTTCCTGGGGGCCAGAAAGAAGGCAGGTGCGGGGGGGGGGGGCGGCATGCTTGCCCCCTCCCCGTCCTTGCCAGGCCCGAGAGGGGCCGACGGTCTTCTCCCCTGCTCTCTCTGTGGCCTCCACTCTCCCTTCCCTGTGGGGAGGAGGGTTCTTCTGATTTGTATGTCCGCTGTCAGGGGCCTGCCGCTGAGGTCAGTGCTGGACTCTGGAGGCCTGCGGGGAATGCCTGAGCACACGGCTTGACCCAAGCCACAGCCCTGGGCCCGGGACCCAGGGTGTGCACTGCCCGGTCCTGGGTCCGCCAGAGCCGGCCCACACCTCTGCTTCCGGGCGAGAGAACTCCAAGGGGGATGGCCCAGGGTCAGGGCCCCGGGCAGCCTGCCCGCCTCAGCCCGCTGTAAGTTGCCAGGCTGGGCCACCCACCAACCCGTCTGCTTCAGCATCCTTAGGACCTCCTGGGGGAGGCAAGGGGCTTGAGTCGTGGGGGCCCCTCACCCAGGGGCGTCCTGCCACCGGCTCATCAGCGGACCTTCCGGTGCGAGGGGCCTGCTGGGGGCGTGGACATGTCGGGCCGCCCTCTCGGGCTCCGGGAAATCAAACCCCACCCCCAATACACATCGACGCAGCAGCAGAAGCGACCCCAGGAGTGCAGGGAAGGAATAGGGGCCCTGGGGTCCCGTGGGAGCAAACCAAGCCGGTGGGGGCAGTGGGTCCCGGGGCTGGAGCCGCACCACGGGGGGAGGCTGCCAGGATGGCCGGGCCTTGCGGGCGGCCGGGGAAAGAACGAGCCCTTCCAGAAGAGGACGGTGGCCCCTCTCCACCTCCCGAGCCCGACTGCTTCCCGCCACCCACGTTCGCCATGGGTCCCTCTGGTCTCCTGTTGTATGAATTTCTACTCTGCAGAGAAACCATCTTTCTGGGATGAGATTTAACCTCCAACCACAGCACGTGAGGTTTGTGAGCAGGGCTGTGCTGCAAGCGGGCCCGTCCACCGCAGCCGGGACCTCAGCGTCCCCACCCGGCCCGGCCGGATGGCGGCGTCACCGCGGGATCCCGGGGGCCCTGTGTGCAGGGTGGGATGTGGGTGTGGCTGATGGGGGAGAGGGGCAGCGTGCAGGGTCTCTCCTCCCCCGTCCCCCTGCCTGGGGCCAGGGGGCGCAGGGGGTGGCAGTGCCTGTGCCTCTTCCTGAGCCCGGGGGGCCGCGGTCACTGCCGGGTCACATCTGTGGGGCACAAGAGCGTGGCTCCAGATGCACAGAAGGGAGGTGCGCGCACGTCAGTTCCCTCCGGTGCCCCCTTGGCGCCAGAAGCCGCCTGTTCGTTTGAATGCATAATTAGCCCGAGCATTCTACCTCGCTAATTTCGAGGCAGGGGAAGGGAGTGGAGGGGTGCAGGAATTTGCATATTAATTTAGCCGAGGGAGAGAAAATTGTTTACCACTTCCTTCTCGCAGACGACTTAACTCTTTCCTGTTTGCCGTCTGGAGCCGTGTGGGAGGGCCTCCCGGGCCCGATGGTGCAGGGGCGGGTGATGACCCCAGCTCCAGTCTTCAGGAGCTGGAGGAGCCTGGGCCCTCGGCCACCCCTCTTCTTCACCCACTTAGTTATTTACACCACAGAACCCATGGCACACCAGACGCCGCCTCTGCACAGTGCTCGGGGCCCTGGCGGGTACAGGTGGCTGCCCCCCATCAGGGTGACAAGCCTGCTCTCACAGAGGGGTGGCAGAGGAGAGATACAGAGAGCCCTCCAATTCCAGAGGGAAGACAAGCTTCCACCAGAGTGTCAAGGCAGGCTTCCTGGAGGAGGTGGCACTTGCCCTGGACCCTGTAGGAGAACGCAGTTCACAGGCAGAGGAGGATGTCCCTCCAAGTGATGGAGCTTGTGACTGTAGGGGCCACGGCGGCAGGAGGCGCTCTGAAGACGCTTGGGGAGCTGAGTCCTTTGTTTCCGGTCGAATTCAGGCTGGCGAGGTCTCAGAAAGGCCCTGAGGAGGGCAGAGCAAGGCCAGTGCCCGCACACCACCCTGTCACCACGTTACCCCGAGTCTCCGTCTCGGGTGAGGAGGCACTGGTAACTCCACAAGTGGTTGCGGGCGGGAGTGGGGACGCCTGTGCCCCAGCCAGGGCCTGTCTTCAGCGGCTCAGCGGCTCACTGTGGCTGAGCCCCCTGCACAACAGACAGCAAAGCGACTCCTGGGAGAAGTCTGGAACATCGAAGTGACCAGGCAGCTCCAGTTTCCCTAGAGACCATGTTTAATGGGGGAGACTTGTAGGCAAAGGCTTCATCCTCAACGTGGCAAGGACAGGGGACCCCAGACCAGTGAGCATCGTCTGAGTCGCCTGCCCCTCATGCAAGCCTGGGTGGGAGCGGCCCACTCCCACACCCAATGGTAGCCAGGAGCACGAGCCACACAAGGCATCACGTGGCATTTCCTAAAGTGCAGGGACAGCACTGAACCACAGCTTTGGAATTAGGATGGGGGGCCCTAAGCCAGGCCAGGCCAGGGCCCTCCTGAGACTGTTTCTCTGCATCACAATAGGCCTGGTCTCATCCTGAGCCGGAGCAGACATCACTAACTGATCACAGTGCCTTCTACCACAACCCATGGGAACTCCAGGGAGCCACCGTCTGCCAGCTGTCTGCCACCAGAGTAGATGGGCTCCAGGACGCCCCTGTCGGGGGCATCCACACCCACATGCAGGTCACTGAGGAGCCACATGGCTGCCAGCGTGGAGGAGAGCTGGGCGGCAAGACCCACGGCAGCTGGTGAGTGGTGCGGTCGTGGGGCTGCGCCTGGACGGCCGGCCACCCACACCAGATGGGAGATCTCCTTCCTGGCTCAGCAGTGCACCAGGACCAAGAACACGGGCCTTGGGGTCACAGGGACTTGGGTCCTGGAAGACCTGAGGTCTGCTATGGGCCATCCCGTGGCCTGGAGGACGTGCCTCAGTGGCATTGTGTACTGTGCCCGTCACAGGGCACGTTCTTGACAAAATTAGTGCCAGTGGGCACTGACACACATGCTCAACCACAGAAGCCCACGATGGGGAGAGCCACACAGCCACAGGCCGTGACAACAGCCAGAGGGACCTGTGCCCTCCACACAGGAGGCCAGAAGACACAGGGTGCAGTGAGGTTAGGGAGGGACAGCAGTAGCAGGATCAGGGACATAACGACATCCAGAAGCAGACCTTTTGGCTATAGGAAGAGGGTCTGGTGAAGGAGGGCAGCCCCGGAGCAGCCACCGTGCAGCGAGCCGGTGACAAGGCCAGTGCAGGTGAGTCAGGGGCTGGACAAGCGCTCAGCCCCCCATCGCGGCCAGGCCCCTCCCTATGGACCCCTCTACTGGAGAGGGCTGGGTGGGGGACTCTTACGCCCCTCAGCAAAGCTGTCAGGATGCGTCTGTGCTGGAGGGGAAAACTGCCCAAAGCACAGGCCGCAGCAGAGGGCTTGGCTCTCTGGGACCAGCCTGTGGGGGACTCGGCAGGGCAGCTGGGGCTGGAGGGGGTCACTCCAGGAAACTCAGGACACAACAGGAGGTAAGATGCCCCACCGCCACACCCC
Organism: Suricata suricatta; assembly: GCF_006229205.1. NCBI lineage: Eukaryota > Metazoa > Chordata > Mammalia > Carnivora > Herpestidae > Suricata > Suricata suricatta. The sequence goes on from NC_043715.1 coordinate 781,110, forward strand.
TTCTTGCCCAGGCCGTCCATCCCCAGCCCTCCTCCCAGGGAGCTGAGAGGAGGGGCCGCCTTCTGTGTGCACGTGGGGCAGGTGGGGGGCTCCTGTGTCCGAGGGGCAGAGGCCTGAGGACCCCACGGTGCAGCTCACAGGCCTCGAGTCACCTGCTGAGAATGCAGATGCCGGACTGCCCAGGCCCAGTGAAACCAAACCCCCCCCTCCAGGGCCCCACTGGCTGGTCGCTGGGGCTCTCCGGAGGCCTGTGCCCACCCAGGGTCCCAGAGGCTCCTGTCCTGCACCTCCCCCTTCGGGGAGCCCGGGAGACAGAACAGCAGTGCACTCGGGCAGGCGCTGAGCCACTGCAGGGCTGAGGGGTGTCCCTGGGGGAGGGGGCCTGGCAGGGCACAGACCCTGAGCTCGCGGGCATGGAGCAGCTGGGCAGGGGGCTGTGGTTGGGGTGCCCCTGGCCCCCGAGATATCGATCCCAGTCAGTGGGGTCTACCCAGATGTGGGGGCGGGAACAGCTTGCTGGGCCCCTGCTGTCTCCACTCCTGAGAGTGAGCCGGGATGGCCCCTTTGTTTGCATGCAGGGTGTCGTGGGCTGGGTCTGGAGGTAAGCGGCTCCCTCCCGCAGCTGGCTGTCAGCTCACATCTGCGCAGCAGCTTCATCTGCACTGTCATTAAAAACCCCAGGTCTGACAGGTAGGGAAAATCCCGTGCAGAAACAACAGCCCAGGGACCAAGCGGGCTCTAGCGGGAGCCCACCCCGCCCTCCATCAGTTTGGGGTGGGCTGAGCTGAGCTGCCGCGAGCACGTGGCAGGGCCAGAGAAGACATGCAGGGGTGCAGGCAGGGGGTCTGCCGTGGGCTGGGAGCCACAGCAGGTGGCCTCACACCACCAGCCCCGCCGACAGATGAGGAAAGGAGACACACCGTGCAGGACACACAGCTGGAACCAGACTCCTCTCTGGCCTCTGGCTGGAGACCCTGCCTGCCGTCCACCTCCCTGCTCCTCTGTGTGGGGGGAGGCATGGCCGTGGGCATCTGCCAGGGCCCCGGGGGAAGAAGCCCATGTGTCTCTCCCTGGGCACTAGAGGGGCCCCATGACCCCCACCATGTCACACAGGCACTGGAGCAGGTCACAGGACAGGTGCCGGCCCTGTTCCTTGAGATGGCCGCATCACTCGGGCACACCAGCTGCTCCCTCTGAACTTCCGGGGTCACAACTCTGAGCAACAGGAAGTGGGTGGACACACCTGGTGTGGAGCAGGAAGGGCACTGGGCCGGGCGTGCATGGTGTGACACGCCCTGCAGGTCACCCTGGGGCTCTGCCCTCACTTCACCTGACCAGACTCCGGGCCGCGTGAAGCGCTCAGTTAGCAGGGGAGCCCGCCCCCCATTCTACCTCTACGGGGCTGGTGCACATGACCCGGAAGTGTGTCCTTAGCGCCCACTGCCCAGAGACCCTCCTATGGCAGGGTGGCAGGAGCGGGTCTCAGGCACCCTCTGCTGTGTGTGGCCTGGCTGGGGCTGCTGCCCAGCAGGGGCCTGGGCTGGAGCCTGAGCGGCTCAGAGCCTGGGTCTCCTCCCGGGGCACTGGCACTCATGCAGCCGTCAACACCGGGAAAAAGCTCACAAAAGGTTCAGGAGGGACGATGAGCTGCCCCAGGGTGGCCAGCCCCCCCTCGGAGACGGGGAGCCCTCTGTAAGGCCGGGACCACGGCGCGGCCAACTCAGCCCTGCAGCACAGGCACGGAGGCCCGGCGCGTGCAGGGTTAAGCGCTGATTATAGCTTTGTCTCTGCATCGGGTGCATAATGTGCTCATTTGCATACTGCAGTGTGCGCTCAATTAAAATGAACTTTTAATTTCTTCTAAGTAAATTACTTCTTGCCAGTACGTGACGTGCACAAATGTCAGAATAATGGGGAGCCTTAATGAGCTGGGGCGGGGAGCCGGGTGGTGGGCCGCTGGGAATAACCCCAGGAATACGCATGTCCACATGCGGCACCCAGCACACCCCCCCGTGGCAGGCCTGGGGCACGGGCAGCCCACAGCCCCGTGCCCTGCACGCCTCCAGACGTGGGCACACCCACAACATGCCACACAGACCCAGCCTCCCTCCCCCGGGGTTGTTTATGTTATGAAGAAGGAGATAAATGTGGACGAGTTGAAACAAAGAACCACAAAAAACGCAGAGGCCTTGCTGGCTGAGGAGGGTGGGGAGGGAGCCCCGGGGTGGAGGCAGTGGGAGGGCAGTCCCATGGCTGCTGCCCCAGGGACAGACATGGCCCCCCACCAGCCCTGGCTGGCCCGTCCAGAGTCTGAGCCCTGATCTCCACCGTTCCTCCTCCTCCCCGCATCTCCCCCACTGGACCGCAGAAGTGGGTTCAGGAAGGGGTGCACTTCCCGGGGCACACACAGGTACTGTGTGTCTGTCCCCAAAGCCTGTGTCTTTCTCCTTCTGCACCATCAGGAGCTAAGACTGGAGAATGTCGGGGAGCAACAGCCTTCTGCTGGCCACATCAGGGACAGGAAGGCCCAGGAAGGACGCCGGGGTCCAGCGTGGGACGTCTTCAGCACCTTGGAGAGGGCTCAGACGCATCCGCTCAGCGCCAGCCCCACACAGACGTGCACTCAAGGGCTGCGTCCGGCCCTGATGGGCTGAGTGGCCCTGGACGAATCATGAGCCTTGGCCACCCCGCTGTCTCCTGTGAGCCTGCCTGGGCTGGGGGCTCCCTGCCACCAGGTGACTGGCGGGCACCTGCAGAGCGGCTACAGGGATGCCCTGCGGGTGAGCACCCCACCAAATGCAGGGCTTCAGTCCTGGAGGGAACAGGCTTCTCAGGTCCTGGGAGGCTCAAAGGAAAGCTGGAGACTTTGACAATGAGCCTCAGAACATGCGGACGGGGCTTCCCAAGAGGGTGAAGCGCAGCCAGGAGACTGCAGTGCCTCGCACAGTGTGGGAAGAGGCTTGTGGTCCTGCAGGCAGGGGCAAAGACATCACTGACAACTTGGGACAGTGCCTACCCTGTAATGGGTGGTCAGGGAGGGCTTCCTGAAGGAGGAAAGCCTGCACGTGACACATCAGGATGAGGACTCATCAGGGAGACGCAGGGGTCAGAATGGCCTGGGCCAGTGGAGGGCTGGTGTTGGGAGCGCTGGAGGCCGAGTGGGAGGTAGGAGCCCCTGGCAGGCCGGAGCAGCTCACAAAGCGCACCAGGCACATGCCAGCGCTCCTGAAAGGGACACGCTGGAAGCGACTGCACTGAGCAGATGCCAGGAGGCTCAGTATCCCTGGGAGGTGGAGACGGAGGCCCTGGGGGCCCGAGGCTCTGTCAGAGCCTTCACCTGGCTGTGGGTGACTCCTCTGGGTCTGGGGGGACACTGAGAGGGGGGCAGGTAACTTGTCCTTGTTCCCAGGTGAAGGGAGGGCGGGGGCCTCCAAGGACACCTTCTCATCTGACGCACCCAGGGCACCCAGGGCACAGATGGAAGGCCCCTGCCAAGCCCTCGTTGGGTAGAGAGTGAAACTGAGGCCAAAGGGTCACTCAGGCAGCCCAGCTGGTAGAGGGCAGGGTGCAGGGGTGGCCCGGCCGAGAGGATGGGGAGGGCCAGGCCACCGCACCAGCCGCGGGGCGGCGGGAGAGGGCATCTCTGCCGCCCGCACCTGTCCTGGGGGCCCTGCAGTGCCCAGAAAGGAGGCAGCAGCCTGGGGCCCGAGGTCCCGGCAATGGGCTGATGAGCCACAGGGAAACCAGGAGGGGCCCAGGGCAGGAGGGGAAGGAGACAGGACAGAGCTGGCAGGCTCATGCCCTCACCCCTCCCGCTGGGACTCCCAAACAGTGCCTGGCTTGGGCACTCACCCTCAGTGCTCCTCAGGACCAGACAAACGGGGACGACACGCTGTCACCAAACCTATGCTGCGCGGCCTCCCTGCCTGAGCTCACAGCCCTCACACCTGCTCCCCCCGCCCCCCACCGACAGACTAAACCCCTGAACCAGCTGCACCGCTGCTGCCCGGAGCTCGGCCCCCTGCCAGCAGAGAGAGAGTCCTTCTCTCCCTTCTAATCTGCCTCAAAGTGACGCATCGGGCCAGCCGCCCTCCCCTCCCGCCACGGGGGTGCAGGGACACCCGCAGGGCCCAGCCGAGTGCGCACCCACCCTAAGCAGAGGCAGCAGTGTCCTCCCCACTCTCTCCCCACAAGCGGCTATGCCTTTAAGAGGACGCACCCCACCCTCGGCCCCCTTCCCCGTTTTTCATGCCAGTCTCTCCCCCTGGATAGACAATTACCACTTCACTGGCAGCTGGGCTGTGCGTGCATGTGTGTGTGCGCGTGTGTGCGCGTGTGCGTGTCTATCTGTGCACAAGAGGTGACTGGAGCCCAGCGCTGAAATTTACATTGAACCACAAATTAATTTCATAATTTTTTCCTCTCTAATTATGCCAACATCTGCTGCAAAGCCAAGCTGTGCACATGCATGTTAATATCCCCTCCCCCTCCCCCCTCCTCATAGCTTCACTGTCTGTCTCTGCACTGAACTTTTCAATAATTATCACCGAGAGAAGATCTCGACTTCCATCTCTCCTGTCTTTCAAGATGGGGAGAGAGAGGAGAGAGAGGCATGAGGAGGGACAGAGAGAGGTGGGGGGAACAAAGAAGAAAGAGGTGTAGACAGAGAGGGCAGGAGGGAGAGAGAGAGATCTATGTACCAGAGTCTCTGGGGCGGGGGGGGGGCGGCGGGTGCCTGATGGTGACTTCTGTTCACAGGCAACCCTGGCCCCCCAAGGACGCGGCCTCTGCAGCCAGGGATGCGCCGAGGGGGCCGCATGGACTCTGCCAGCCTCTCCTACTGACAAGCCACACGGCTCCATCTCCCAGAAACCAAGAGGCCAAGTACAGTCAGACCAAAGCGGCTTTCAGTTTCCCGCAAGCAGGACGCAGAGCCGGATGAGGCTGCAGACGCACAGCTGCTCTCCCCAACCTTCCCGAGAGGCCCGTCCACCCCCAGGCAGGGTCTGGCCCGGCCCCTTCACTGTGAGATATCCGGCCTGGGTCCCCAACAGGAGGGGGGTCTGATTATGTGTGGGGGCACCCACAGCTTCTGGAGGCTTTCTGTGCCCGCACCAGGCTGGCTGAGGCCCCTCCAGGCTCACGCCTCACAACCAGGTCCCGGGCAGACACGACTTATTGGTTCCCTTGTTTCTCCCCATTCACCCCAGTCTCAGAGCTCTGTGAGGGCAAGGCTTTTGTGTGTGTGTGTGTGTGTGTGTGTGTGTGTGTGTGTCTTAGAGAGAGAGAGAGAGAGAGAGAGTCAGAGTCGTAAGCAGGCTCCATGCTCAGCAAAGAGCCCAATCCTATGACCCAGGGATCAGGGCCTGAGTTGAAATCAAGAGCTGGATGCTACGGGCGCCTGGGTGGCTCAGTCGGTTAAGCATCTGACTTCAGCTCAGGTCATGATCTCACAGTCTGTGAGTTCGAGTCCCACGTCGGGCTCTGTGCTGACAGCTCGGAGCCTGGAGCTGCTTCAGAGTCTGTGTCTCCCTCTCTCTCTGCCCCTCCCCTGCTCATGTGTGCGTGCTCTCTCTCTCAAAAATAAATAAACACTAAAATAAAGGGCTGGATGCTTAATCGACTGAGTCAGCCCAGCATCCTGAGGGCAAGAGATTCTCTGTCGCCCCAGAGGCTCCCACTTGGCTGATGGTCAGTGATTTCAGTTAAATAACGAGCAAGTGAATGACATGATGTGTCACCAAACTTCCCTCATACAGAAGACAGAGTGGGATGCTCAGCCTCACTGTCTCCGGCGTCCAGTCCGGCCCAGCCTGAGAGGTGAGCAGCACGCAGACAGCAGCCCCCACGGCTCCCGCGCCAGTCAGAGCAGCTGGCGTTCGCTGTGCCAGGCGCCACAAAGGGTTCACGGGGCCCAGTGCGGAGCCCCTGCCCGTCCGTTTGCTAGCTGTGCAGAAGAGAAGGTCCACGAGAGAGCGGGGAGGCTCAGTGCGGGGCAGCCCCACCCCAGCCCCCGGCCAGCACAGGAAGCAGGTTCATGCCGGGCTGCTGAGGGGTCCAGGCGCACCGAGGAAGATGCAGGGTAAAGACGGAGGCCCGGAAATCTGCACACCCCGTCTGAGTTTTTGAACAGCAAGCCGCACGGTGCAGCGTGAGACTCGACATGACCTGGCGGAGAACCACTCTGCCGGGACAAAACCTAACAGTCTTCCAAGAACACCACACGGCGCAGGCCGTCAACAACACGGGATCACGCTGTCCAGAGCACGATACAGAATTACTGGAAACGCAAAGCAGCAGAAGCATTAAACCAGAAAAGAACAGAACAGTCAATGGAGCAGGCCCAGAGATGATGCAGATGTTGGGAATAAAAAAAGAAATATTTCAAACAAAAAAAGACATGCAAGAAAAGATGGAGACTGAACAGAGTGGGAGCTGTAAGGGGAAAAATCTAAGGGACAATGTAAAACTGAAAAATACAAACCTTAAAAGAAAAACTCATAGGCTGAGTCTAACAGCAGACTGGACAACAGAAGAAATGATGGAGGAACTTGAAAATAAAAATGTTCCAGAAAAAAGATCCAAATTTAAAAACAAAAAGGGAGGAAAAGCCTTTAAATCAGCAACAATACCTGAAACCAATGTAAGGACGCAGGTCTGAACCAAGCTGACTCTAATCATTAGACAATAGAAGGGCACACACTGCCCAAGGCAAGAGGGACCACCCTTGTAACACCCAATCAGGGAAGGCCAGCTAAC
>NC_043715.1:787968-808505 GCF_006229205.1 Suricata suricatta
GCGGTTTCTGGTTTGGGGGGACGATAATGAAATCTTGGGCATAACACCAATACTATACTATATGTTAACTAACTTTAATTTAAATAAATAAATTAAAAAGAAAAAAAGCAGCAACAATAACAGCACAGACTCTCGTGACCTGCGGGGGGACGTCACGCCGCCTCCAGTCAACACCTCCACCCGTGTGGTGCGGAAGGACCGTGGGGCTGAACAGCGTAGTTGAGGAAATAACTGAAAATTTCCCAGATTTGGTGGAAAATAACCCACAAGTCAATAAAAGCTCAGTAGCGTAAACACTTAAAAACACCTCAGAACATACGAGGATCAAAGACAACCAGGCCAGCTCGACGGCAGCCGGAGGAGCCGACCCGCACACGCAGGGACCCGGGAAGGCACGCGGCCGACCTCTCACCGAAACACGGCGAGCCACACGCCGCACGACGGCTCTTTAACGTGTGTAAATAAAACTGTGAGCCTAAAATTCTGTATGCTGCAAAAAGAAAGGAAGTCAACAATGAAGTGGAATTTAGATAAGTTCCATTCATCAGGCAGGTATAATAATCATAAAGTAGGAGGCACTGAACAGGAAATTCAACCTAAGCGCAGCAGCAACAAACAGATCTGTTGGGAGACACAGACAAATCCACAGCTACAGCCGGAGCTTCTCGCTCCCTTCTCAGTACCTAACGGAAAACGCAGACACAAAAATCTGCATAAAGACGGACGACTATCAACCCATGTGGACCCACCTGACCAGCTGGGTGCCCACTCCACCTCGCGGGAGCGGAACAACCTTTTCCCCACACACACGGACTGTTCACCATAACACATCTCAACAGACTTGAAAGGTGTAAAATAAGACAAAACAGGGGCGCCTGGGGGGCTCAGTCGGCTAAGCGGCCCACCTCAACTCAGGTCGTGATCTCACGGTTCGTGGGGTCGAGCCCCGCATCGGGCTCCGTGCTGACAGCTCGGACCCGGGAACCTGTTTCAGATTCTGTGTCTCCCTCTCTCTGCCCCTCCCTTACACATGCTCTGTAATAATAAGTATAACAAAATTAAAATAACACAAAATATATTCAACAGCAGTAAAGTTGGGAATCAACTACATTAAGATATGGGTAGAATTCCCTCAAATATTGGAAATTAAACAACAAATTTGTTTATAAACAAATGTTTATAATATAAACATTTATACCCTGTTTATAACATGGGTATAAACGCATGTTATACCCATGCGTTTCTAAATAACGTTATTTAGAAACACATGGGTATAACAAATCACAAAGAAAATTTAAAAATATTTTGAATTAAATAATAATGAAAACACGACATGTCAAAATCTGTGGGCTATTGCCAAAACAGTACTTAAAGTAAAGCCAAAGCTTTAAATGCCTGTGTTAGAAAAGAATAAAGGTTTTTAAAAAATTATCTAAGCTTTCACCTTGCAAATCTAGAAAAAGAGCAAATTAAGCTTTAAAAAGTAGAAGGATCCAACAAAGAACAGAAATCAATACAGTATAAATTAAATAATATAGAGAAAAAATGTAAAAACCTGAAGTGAGCTCTTTGAAAAGATTAGTAAGAATCGACAAATTCTTAGGTTACTGAGGAAAAGAGAGACACAGAAGACAGAGTTTCCAATATCAAGAATGAAAGCTAGCACATCACCACAGACCCCACAGACATCAGGAAATAAGAGAACATTATTAACAACTTTCTGCCAGTAACTTTGACAACCAGTGGAAACAGGTCAAGCCCTAGAAGGACTAGTTACCCAAACTGACACGAGAAGAAACGGGAGCTCTGGGAAGTCCCACGTCAGCTGACAGCGAGAATTCACAATGAAAACCTTCCCCACTCGGGTGGGTGGCGGCTGTCTGGCCCCGGGCAGGGGGAGTCCCGGGCTCGCTGCTGAGTGTGCAGCAGGGTAGGGGGGAAGGGCGCGTGCACACAGCAGGGTGCCCGAATCCCGAGGCCGCCTACACCGCCGTCCAACCACGTCCTCACCTCACAACGACCCACTTTACAGACTAGAAGAGCCTCTGAGAGGTTCTGTTTCTTGCCCTCTCCTGGTGCCCGGGGCCGGAAGGCTCGTGGGGCTCCCCTTGCTTCCTGCGTCTCCCTTTCCTGCCCACTCCTGAGCCTCTGAGACAAGGACAAAGCCCCCGAGAGTGGTCAACCGGACGTCTCCCAAAGCAACATCCTGCAGACGTCCCCTCTTGTTCCCTGGAGGTCGTGTCCTGGTAAGTCTTTCACAACCTGCGTCCCTGGAGGTTACGGACTGGGTAACGTGCTGGTACCAGGGCAAAAACACAAGGACACACGTGCACACACACACCTGTGGTGACGGGATTTAGCCCCAAGCCAACAGCTCCAGTGTGACAGGGTGGCCGCGGCAGGATGAGGAGCAGGCCAGAAGTGACCTGGGAGGCTCCCGGCTCGCGCCCCATCCGCCTCCGTGGCCCCGCGGGCCCAGCCGGCTCTTCTCCCCCGTCTTTGCGCAGCGGAGCTCCGGACGCGGAACCGGCAGGGCGATGTGCCCCCTCCTCCCTGATGCCTGTGGTGCCGGTCCGCACTCTCCGGTCCGTTCTTCCCTCGGAGGTTCTGCCTCTGGAAGTCACCAGTCTTGACGGTTCTGGGCGTCCTTTGCAATGTATTCATTCAGGAACCATGTTCCACTGACACCACAACAAACATTTTCAGGGGCTTGTACCTAGATTTACTGACTCTTCATATTTTATTTCACGATGACTCATTAGATACAGAAAAGCTCTCTTCCCACTTGGAAAGCCTTCTTTATTCAGAGCAATGTAATATTAGCAGATCTGTGCCAACAACTGACCCACAGTAGGGTGATCCTTGGAGAGAAGAGAGCACCGTGTGCATTGTGCCCGTTTTCTACCTCATTCATGACCGATTCGATCGCTCCCTTCTAGATACTTGGATGAGTCCACATTGAGAGAGTTCTGTCGCATGCATTCTGTTCCCTGAAGGGTGTGTGCTGCGTTTTAAATACGGCAACACCCCCCATTCAGGTGATGGCATTCACTCGCTCCCTGTTCCGTGTGGCTGCTCACCTCCACACCTGCGGTGAGCTTTCATGCCAAATGGTGAGGATGGTGGTAATTACTGGATGAATGAAGAGTCAGAACACATATTTAATTCTATAGTTTTGTTACCTGGCATTATTCCGGTAGCACATGGCAGCTGGGTGACTCCATCTGTTGAGTGGCTGAATCTTGATTTCACTCCGGCCATGATCCTAGGGCCCTGGGACTATGCCTCACGTCGGCCTCCGTGCCAGCATGGAGCATGCTCCCTCTCTCTGTCTCTACCTCACACGCTCTCCCCATCTCAAGCACTCTAAATCAATTAATAAGTACACACTGAAATAAACAAAGAAATCAATAAACACGTTGATAAATATATTAAGACAAAAGTAGCATTGATTATATTTTTAGTGAACACTGCGTGAGAATAAACTCATTCTAACTTTACTAATTGCTCCGTGAATATGTATCACACCAGTGACAATACTCAAGGAGTTCAGCAGAGTCAACTAAGTGTCCAGGTTCTGTTGCATACAGTGTGAGGACAGGTCACACAGGATGACGGTACGAACTTGACAGTTACGTGCTGAGAGAGGACGATGACTTTTTAACATCGCATTCCTATTGATGCTCGTTTTCTCTCTGGTACAAATGTGAACTGTTTTGTCTAAATGTGTCCCGTGTAATGAGGAATAGCAGAAATGGGATGAGCTGGGATTTCTACTCAAGAAAGGAATCTCTTTTTATTCTTCATACGTTCCATTTATTCCTCTCCGAACTGAAAATTTCACTGCTAACTCCATTAGAAGGCAGGACATTACTTTCTCCGTTATCCTTGTTCTCACAAACAGGAAGAATACGGTGTGGGACTGGAACCAGGTTTTGAAGGAAAACGTACTGTCTTAGATGGTGCACGTGCCCATGAGGACGCACACGAGGCCCGCCAGGAGTGAGCTGGGCCCACGGGCCCAGAGCGCCTTCCCGCGGAAAGCTCTGTCGTGACCCACCAGCGCGGCGAGTTCTGATGGCGCCCCTCGGCTTCCGGCCCAGCTGTGACTGAGCCGAGTTGCTGAAGTCTGATCACTGGTGAGGAGCTCCGCCCGATGGGACATCTGAACTGTTGTTCGCGGTACGTTCCCCTTGGTTTTCTGAATTCTGTTCTTTCAAGTCAGCTATTTTTTACTGAACGTTTCTCTTTGTTTTCCTCTCCACCTCTAATTCGTCAACCGAATCCTAGGAAATGTAGTATCCTGTTTTGCTCTAGTAGTTAATTTGTACTTTTGATTTTTCACGGGAGCTGGCTTTCATAAAGATCTTTCTCAATACACAAAAAACCCCAAAAAGAACTGACCTGGGAGCTTCAGAAAAAGAGGGACACCTCCATGGGGCGGTTGGGGGGTGGCCACACGCTTGCCATCTACAAGGTCACCGGGACAGGCAACGGTCCGCACTCTCACGCACGAGGCCGAGCCCGCCCTGCTGAGCACACACCGCCCCGCGCCGAGCACTTGCCGCCCCACAGCGAGCACGCACGCGCACTCACGCCCCGCGCCAACCGGCTGCGGCGAGCAGGTAGCAGGTAGAACCAACAGACACTATTATCACCCCCGCGTCAGGCAGGGCAACTGGCTTCATGAAGCCAGAGAGCAGGGACCGGTCCCACAGATGTCCCTGAAAGGGCCTTCTTCTCCTACAGTTTCCTGAAAAAGCTGAACACACAAATGTCAATCTATAGTTGACAAATTCTTTCCGCTTCCCATTTCGCTGTAGGCGCCAGCAAATTCAGAACAAGGCCTGAGGCTGATCTGGGGTCTAACAATGTGTGCATCGCCTTGCCGTTTCTAGTCCCACAGTTCTGTGGTTTCTTGCATTTCCCAAACCCCTTTTGGAAGCAGATGGGGATCAAGTTATAAATAGCAGTTTTAAAGGAATCAATCTGTGCGCACAGGTGGACCTCACAAAGTGCCAGCCAGTCCTGCCCGGCACTGAGCCCCCTGAGGAGTGCCTTCCCGGGGGTGTCCGCACTGCCAGGAGCCTGTCCCCAGTCTGCTCCGTCACGGGCTTCTGCCCTGTGAGGAGCTGCAGGGTGCATCTGGTACAGTGGATGGAGCACTGTGTTAGGAGCCAGGCAAGTCACCTGGGAACTCCAGCCTGCAGGGAGGCGCCTCAGGACCCTTCTGGGACCACCACCTCCACCTCTGCAGAGCTCAGGCTCCGAGAACAGGAGGGTCAGTGGCCCCCAAGGCTGTGGGCCGTCTGGGGACGCTATTCCCTCTGCAGCTCTTCCCAGTCCTGGTTCTGGGCCCCTTCCGCCGGCAGTGCCTTTGCCCGCACCCCCCCCCCCCCGCCCCGGAGAGCAAAGACCTGCCGAGGGGCCCCTGCAGGTCCTCCACCGCAAATCCAGCGCCCTTCCCCACCCCCTCCTCTGCACGTGGGCCTCAATCACAGCTCTCGGGTCGTTCTGCCTGGAGCCTGCTGAGTTGTGAACATGCCTGTGTCCTGGACGGCCACACAGGGGCCCTGCACAGCACGGAGCCTTCCAGAAACCAGGCCTTCTCACCTGTGGAGTGGGGCTGCCTGCATCTTGTCTCTCCCCCAGGGAAGGACAGAGGCACCAGCGCACGGAGGCCACCATCCCAGCGGGAAGGATGGCGAGCAGGACGGGTCATGTCGCGCCTGGACTGGTTGGTGACAGCCAGGACCTGCAGGCTGACTCAGGGGGCCCCCACCCCGCAGCCCACCTCCTCACACCCTGCCCTCAGAGGTGGACTAGTTTGTTATTGTTGTTGATCCCTCACCAGGTGGAAGCCGCACCGGGGGGCTTAATTAAGCTCAGCCAGCTGTTGCCGCGCATGGGTGTGCGGTGCGGCGGAGGGCGTGAGGAGGGGACCAGGAGCCCCAGGCCCAGACGGAAAGTGGTGTGAACTGGGGGGGGGGGGTAGGAAGCCAGGCCCCCAGAGGGGACCCTCCTGGTAGGTCGGAAGATGTGGCGGACCAGGCGCTGGCGGGCACTCGTCAGCCTCATCGGTGCAGAGACCCTGTGAGGTCCCACAGGACAGAGAGGGACGCTGCAGGGCACAGTCGCCCAGGCCCTGCTCAGTGGCCCCCAGGGAGCACAAGGCGTTGTGTGTGTGCACATGTGTGTGCATGTGTCATGTGTGAGCACATACGTGTGTGGCACGGGCATGCCTGTACGTATGCTGCAGCGTGTAGATGTGAGTGCGTACCTGTAGTGTCTATGCGGTGAGTGTGTGTAAAACTGTCCACACGCCCAGTCTCTGGATCAGGACACGACAGGTGGCGCAGTCCACTCTGGTTTCAGAACACGACTCACACTTCCCAGGATGGTCACGGACGTTCCCGGAAACCGTGGTCGGCTGAGCGTGCGAGCACCCAGCCAGACAAAGCGGAACCGCGCAGTGTCCCCCGGGCCCCCGAGCCGCTCAGTGTAGTGAGCTCCGTGGGCGCCGCGCTGGACAGGGCTGGGGGAGGCAGGTGTGGGCTGAGGGCGCAGGGAAGGGTGGACAGGAGGCCGGGCACCGGACGGGCCTGGTGCCGAGGCAGGACCGCCCCGGCAGGGCCCGCGGGCCACTGTCACCCTCAAACATGGACAACTACACATCAGGGAGAAAAACAAGCCATCGATGTTGACCCTTCACAAAAGCAGCCCGGCAGCCAGTGACCATGAGAAGACGACCCTTGCTCAGATGCCCCTGTTCGGCCGGCACAGTGGCTGCGGCTCCAAGGACCGACGAAGGGCCCGTCGCGAGGACGTGGGCGGCTCACGGGCTCGCTCCCGACCTGTAAGATCCCGGCGTCACCTGTGACCGGGACGCAGACGGCCTGTGCTCCTGCCCCCGACCGGCCCTCACAGCTCGTTCCTTCCCTCCTGACCTCATGGCCTCCTGACAGCAGCACACGGGGGCTGGCTGCGACAGATGAATTTGGGGGACACAACATTCAGTGTTTAGCCCCCACCTAGCGGATCATGTGTCCCCTGCCTCCTGGGTCTCAGTCCACCCCCACCTTTGCTGGGTCATAGCCTTTCCGACAGAAGTTTACGATAGCTGGGGGGCGGGGGGGAGGGGACTTTCAACCTAAACCTGCACTTACTTCAACTGCGGTGACGAAGCGCCCAGGACACGAGGTCAGGTCCCCATCTCTGACCTGGGATGAACAGGAGGAATGTAGATCATCGTGTCTTTCTACCGATAAATTCTGTATTTCTAAACATGTCTGCAGACAAAACCTCCCCTGGGTCTCACCACACTCTGGCAAGATGAGCACCAGCTTTTACTTACCGCCCCCCTCACACTGTTGGGTGCAGGTAAGACTCAGTCATCCCCCCCACACCCATCACAGTGTGGACGGCAGGTAGGACCCAGCAAAGCCTGTTGGAGCAGAGCTGGAGGCAGGCTGCCTCAGTTGCACCCCATAAGCTTAACAGTAAGGAAATGTTACCTCCCCAAACGGAGTCACAAAAGGGCAGATCCCACTTGGGCTTCATGATGTCACCGGAACCATACTCCTTTCCCGTCGCTGCTCCGCCACCACTTCCCTGGGTCTGTCACGCTCCTGCACGGCTGCAGGCAGAGGCAGGGCCACTGTTGGTCCCAACCACCTCATCAAGGATGATGCTGTAGCAAACACCATTGGCAGAGAGGATGCCCCTTCCAAAGCCAAGGGCAAAGCTGTTTGTTTTCTGGGGTAAAAGTCAGGTGAGCTGGCCTGTGGCCCATTGTTAGCAGTTCCGGCTGAGCTCACTGTTTTTCAGAGACCCTGCAGGCACAGCATCCACGCGGACCACATCATGGGATTCAGGAAGAAGGGAAGCCCACGGAGCCAGGAGACAGGGGTCCAGCTGCACTATGCCCAGCCAGGCTCTCTGGCTTGATCTCATGTCTCTTGCCAGCGCCTCAAAGGCAGGGCGGTCCCAGACACGGCTGGTGCCAAGACGCCCAGTGATCCCCGGCATCACGTCCAGACATGGGTCACTGACAGAGGCAAGGTGGTCTGTCCTCCTACGGACCTCCGTCAAGAGCAGGAAAAGTGGTTTCCTGAAGTCTCTCTCACATTGGGTCACATGCCCATTTCTGAACCAACTGTTGAAGGTTAAGTTAACAAAGGCCGGTGGGTGGACAGGCAACAGGGTGCCCCAACGGCGGGCTGGCAAAGCCGAGGGCCAAGGCAGCAGCTGACACCGGTCCTCCGCCCACCTCCTCCTCCAAGCAGGCGTGGCCCCCATTCCGGAAGCAGCAGCAGCGCTGGCTCGGAACACAGGTCAGCACCCCCTCCACCCCGTCTTGCTCCTCCTTGTTGGGGACGAAGGCCACAGGGTGTAAACCAGGCAGGCTGTCCTGGCACCGGGGGAAGGGGAGGTCTGTCAGGCAGGCGCGAGGGCGTCCACACGGGGCCTCCTGGGAGGGGCTCTCAGCCAGGAGTCATGTCCTCCTGATCCCGCGGGGGTCTGGGGGCCGCGCCAGCTCGAGCCTGTCTTTCCGGCTGTCGGCACAGGTGGCTCCAAAGCATACTTCAGACTCTAGCAGCCCCCTCCCCAAGACATGCCCGGCACCACCTCGCCGAACCCACGTGAGCCCACGGCCACCAACCACCTGGGGGAGGAGTGGGACGGAGAGGCTGAGGAGCCAGCCCCCAACGTAGCCCAAACCAGGGAAGCCGGTGCCCCCCGGGCCCCTGCGTGCGGCCTCACCCGCAGTCAGCCAACGGCCGCCAGCCAACGGCCGCCGACCTCACTTCCGGTTGCGTAAGCACCGCCCCCATTGGGGTGACTGACACGTGCTGTGACCAATGAGCCTCAGACCGCCTGCTCATGCAGGCAGTGCGCCTGCGCAGGAGCCACCCCCACCGCGAGCCTGAAGGCGCTGCAGCAGGTGGAGGAGGAGGTATCACGTGCAGCCTCGACGCGGCCCGCGTGTTCATTCCTCGTTCCTCGCTTCTCATTCCTCTTTCCTTGGGGACCGGCTGCCTGGTCTGGCAAGGCTCTGCCATTAGGGGCGAGCCGCTGCAGAGCCAAAGGAAGACCTAGGGGGAGGCCAGAGGCAGGTGTCTGCCCAGAAGGTAGAGGGAGGACGACTGGGGGCAGGGTGGGGACTCGAGCCAATGCTCAGCTCCACCCCTAGAGCAGGCTGCCAGCGGCAGGGACAGGGGCCAGGAGCCCAGGACCCACAGGACCGAGAGAAACTCTCCATACGGATAACCTGGCCGTTGGGAGGCTTGGGGTCCAGCCCCCGCTGCATTGGCCTTAGGATGTAAGCTGAGTGCAAAATGGTGGGCAAGGGTCGGGGCAGCCTTCTGGGACCTGGCGGGAGGACCACAGAGCCGGCTTCCCCTCCGTGTCCTGGCTTTCAGCTGGACAAACAAGCGGTGAGCAGCAGAAGACTGCTGAGTACCGCCTTTCTGTGATGGTGTTCCCAGCCTTAGGCCCTCCGTGCCTTCCCTAACAGAGCGCTGTTCTTCCATCTGGGTCCTTTGGCCCTTGGTCTTCTGGCTTCAGAGACCCAGGGCCTCGAGAGCCTGTGAAGAGTGAAGCTGCCCACATGGACCTGAGCTGCCGTCTCTCCTCTGCAGGGTGAGCATCTTAGACCATACAGCATCCTCCTCTCAAAATGCTCTGGCTCCCCTCAAGTGCTCTAAAGAAAGTCCAGTCCACACGTGTCCCCCGTGCTTGCCTGCAGGGGACATGAATGCCTCTGCCAGTGCGGAGACTGGCCTCCAGCCTGCAGTGGGGCAGGGCCACATGGTTGGCCCTCCAGGGTACTCTGAGGGGAAGGCACTGTTCTCTCCCTCCCTCCCTCCCTGGTGGCCATTTAGAAGGTTAAGTTTCTGGATGGTGCAGCAAGTCCTTCTGTCCTTTCTTGGGCCCTCCCTGTCGGCTCAGTTTCTGCTCCGTTCTCTTCTAGGAAAGGAAAACCAAAACCATTTCCGTCTTCACATTAAGGTCAGTGCTGTGTTGACCAAGCCCTGGCCCTCGTCCTGCCGGCACACGGGAAGACCATGTTTTCCAGGCTCCTCGCTGTTTCAGGACGTGGACGGAGCTCTGGGTGGTGGGATGGCGGCGTGGGAAGGATGCGGCCACTTCTAGACCTGCCCGGGAAAACCTGAGCTAGAGGTGGCTGTGGCTGGTGCTTTCCCAGGAGCTGTCCAGCCTCTCTGAAAACAGCTAGTTGTTGGGACCTCATCTGCACCCAGAAAGCTAGCTGCCAGGCGTCCAGGATTGGCTGGTTGCTTGCAGCCTCTCCATGTGGAAAGAGGGTGGGATGCGGGTTGAGAGAACAGATCCCAAACGTTTGCCCAGTCCACCCTGTGACTGCTCGGTAGCACACGTGTCCTTCCCTTCAGATCTGACCTGGCAAATAGCAACGTTAGCAACTAAGCCTGCTCCCATCTAACTCAGCATGACTCCCTGGCCTGCCGGCTAACAAACCGTCTCCCTGGCGTGGGGGCTCCACACCATGCTGTGCTGGCGTGGGGGCTCTGCACCATGCTGTTCCCAGTGTGTGGAACTTCTCGCTGTGCTGACCCTGTCCCCAGCATGGGGGACTTTGCACTGTGCTCTCCTGAACGGACTGGCTAAACCTGAAGTTCCCGTGTCCTGTGATCCACCTTGTCTGCCTCACCAACACGCTTGCCCAGGGCCATGGCAGAGGGCTCAACGCTGATGGAGGCTCTGGGGCACATCTGGCAGGAAGCTCAGTGTTCCGGGGGACAGCAGAAATGCCCAGATGTGTCAAAGGAAAGGCGGGAAGCCTTTCAACTAGGCTCTGCCTCCGGGTTCCTGGCGCTGGCTAAATACTAGTCACCTGAGGGTGAGAACACAAAGTCACTCCTGCCCAGACACATCCTGAGTCGGGCTCGGGGCCTCTGAGGCGGGGCTGGGCTTCTGTCCCCGGGTGGTCCCCGGGGGCTCACTGTCTTGCCAGGTGCCGCCATTTGGGTGGGGACAGGATGGGAGATGCAGACAGGCTGTGGCAGGTGGCTCACACACTCACACACACACACACTCACCCTCACGTGGTCACACAGGTGCTGGAAGGGCACGGGGACACTGAGGACCTGGGATTCAGGAACAGAGGGGACACTTTGATGGCTGTCTTGTAGTTCTGGTGGTTGGCTTTTGTCGTTGTTGTTGTAGGCAGTGAAGCCCCATCTGACATTATTTTCGGGGCATCTGGGGGCTCAGGTGGTTGAGCGTCCAATTCTTGTTTTGGCTGAGGTCATGGTCTCGCGGTTGGTGAGTTCAAGCCCCGCATCAGGCTCTGCAGTGAGAGCGTAGGACCTGCTTGGGTTTCTCTCTCTGCTTGGTGCTCTGCCCCTCCCCTACTCGCTCTCTATCTCTGTCTCAAAATAAATTTTAAAAACTTAAAAAAGTTATTATTTTTTAAATTAAAAGAACACCTTCTCTAAACACCGCCTTCCATCCAAGAAGGGGATTTCTGGCTAGCGATGACCTGGGAGCATTGTTTGGGGGCAGACCGGCCCCCCCAGCCCCCCTCTATGGGGTTTCCACCTCGGCCCCCAGGACTAGGTGCTCATTATGCAGAAGGCAAGGTTCTGCTGCTGGACAGAGTGTGCGGATGACCAGGGGGCTGCCCCCGCAGCCCTGTTCTGCTGCCCCACCCCCACCCCCAGCAGTTCTGTCTCACGGATGTGCACCTGTGCTGAGCTGGACCCTGGGGATACAGTCCCCACCTGGCAAACAGCCGTGGTCTGAAGACGGACACTCCGGGGAGGAAGGCCATCGGAGGGAGGCTTGTCCCCGCCCCCTCACCTGGCCCCCAGACCCCGGCGGGCCCTCTCCGCCATGCCGTGCCCAGTGCCACACACCACTGCTCCGGGCCACGGCTTTTAATCATCCCTGAAGGGAGCACGCTGGACTATAGCCACTGGCCACCCGACTCTGGTGGGGCTTACTATAAATTCAGTGTCCAAAGCTCCCCCCCAAGACAGGCTTGTCCACAAGCATTTGGGGGGCTCTGACGGCAGCCCCGTGGGAGAAGGGCCCAGCAGGGGGGAGCCCCAGAGGCAGGGAGAGCGGCGCCTGGCCTGTGAGGGTGTGGGAAGGTGCCGGGCCTTCTCCATCCCACCTGAGAAGCCCGACACCTCAGACCTGGGCGGCTGCCAAGACAGGGCAGAGGCAGCCTGAGCTCTCACATGGAGCCCCCAGCACTCCCCCAAGGTTCACTTTTAATTGGATTTAAGTATTTTCTATTTAATTGCATTTTTTAAAGGTCTCCCCAGTGGCTTCCTGATCTGAGGATCTCTTTCCTTTCCTCTCTGGGCTGGTGGCTGGCCGGGGTGGTGGGCCGTGGGCCGCCGAGGCTCCCCCGGGGCCTGGGAGAGGCCTCCTGGTGAGGGCACTAAAGACAGGAAGCGGGGTGGGGCTGCCCCAAGCGCTCCCCGGGCCAAGCACACATGACCCTGTTCCTGACCTGCTGCAGGGTCGGGCTGCCCCTACCGCTCACCCGGCTGGCTCCCACCGCCCTCCCCCTCTGTGCCCTGAAGCCTTCCCACCTCCCCGTCACCCCCAGAATCCAGTCCAGGGTCTTCTAGCTGTCTGCTGCAGCCACACAGAGCCCCTGCGTCCCGCTTCCCTATGGCTGCATCTGCGCAGGGGTGCGCCTCTCCCCTCTTCTTTCCCTGCGGCCGCCCCCAGCCGGGCATTCAGTGAACGCAGTAGCACCGCGCAGACCGCGTCCCGGTACCAGGGTACCTGTCATCCATCAAATGTGGCTGCAGAGGGCTTGCAGAAATCCCTCCCTCGAACCCCCAAACCCACATGGGCTTCTGACCTGCTTTAGCCAATGGGATGTGGCGGACATGTTCCCCTTCTGGGACCCCACCCTGAGAACCCCAGGCAAGGGGGCGGGTCCCGCTCACAGAGGCCGTGGGGGCACGTGGAGCACCATCTGCCCGGCCTGTGAGTGAGGTCTCTGGGCCGGAGACTTGTTGGCTTGAGCAGCCGCAGGCATGAACCCGGGCTGAACAGACGACATACAGTCAGGAGAAACAAGAAATCACTACTGTTTAGAGCCCCTGAGACTCGGGGTGTGCTGTTAGGCAGCAAGAGCTACCTGACGGTGGCCACAGCTGGCAGCACTGGCTTTCCACACTGAGTTGGCTGCCGCTCGGCCCCCGGGGAACGCCAGCCGCCCTCCCCCCCCCCTCAGAACTCCGCACTCGCGCTGCCTCATAGAGGAGGCTCAGTCCCTTGTCCTCCATCAGCAGCTGCCGTCTCCTGCCGGGGTGGACTTCAAGCTGCCTGGCTGACCCACATCAAGGGCCACACCAATCTTGTCCCAGTCCAGCCCCCCTCCGACACCCCCGTCCCAACACACGGCAGCCTGAGCGCTTCCCTGTTCTCCGCCTGCTGTGTTCCACTCCTCACGCTCGTTCTGCCTGTGGAATGTTCTTCAGCAGCTTCCCCATTGGAGAAACTCATCTTCCAAGACTCAGGTGAATCCCCATCTGCTCTCAGAAGACCCCTGGAGCCTCTACAGCCCGTGCCCTGCAGCCTGGCACCCTGTCCTCGGAGGCTGCTCCCCTCCTTCCTCGGAGTTGCCCCACCGTTCTTGCTGGCCCAGCTGAGTACCCCGCTCCCTCCCTGGATCGCAGCCCCTGCAGAGAGACGGGCCAACCACTCTGTGCATCAGAAACATGCATGGAAGGAGTCCTTTAAATAAGAGATGGGGAAATGCATACAAATGGAGGGACTGTTTCCGTCCTGTGCCCCAGGGGATCCCTTCTGCAGCCCCCGGGGTGCACCCTGCCTGGAAACTTACCTTTGATCAGAAGCTTGAGGGGGACAGGGTGTTGTTGATGGTGGTGCTTCCCGAAGGCTGCCGCAGCCTGGAGGCCTGGTGTGAACTCTGTGAGCAGGTGGGTGAACGGGTTGTGGGGGAGCACCATGTGTCCATGAAAGCAAAGTAGAGGCTTAACTTCCTAAGTCGGTAAACTTTGTAGCACAAAATCCCAGCACCCAGTCTTGGGTAGAGCGAATTTAGCCGTCTGCCTTCTGCCACATGTGCCTAGGACACAAAAGAGGAGGTGACACCAGTTCTGCAAATTTCTCCTCTCCTTGACGCAGGAAACGCCACTTAGGCCTGGTTCTCTGCTCGGGTTTAGGACCGACACTGGACGGCTCTAGGCCAAGCGCTTTCCCCAGGGGCGGCCCTTCGTATGTTCCATCTAGTGTCCTGTGCCTTTCCCGGGGATTTCTGCCACTAAACGGCCTGGGAACGGCCGAACCACTGTAAGGAGTGAAGTCTGGGCAGGGGGTGGGCACCTAAAGGTCTGCTGAAGCCACTTTGTCTCAGGGAAATGGTTGGCGATGTTGAGGGCAAGACCCTGGGTAGAAGCAGGGTCACTGCCGGAGCCTGCTGTCTGTCCGCCCCTTGTTCTCTGCCTAGACTTGCAGGAAGGCCCGGCCACTACAGGGGTCACAGAATCGGCAAACGACACAGACCCCAGATGTCCGTTCCTCCCTGTGGGCAGCTCACTCTGGGATCCACTGTGAGGTCTTGGACAGAATCCAAATTAAGAGAGAGAAAGGCAATTTCTGGTCTCCATCCTGCAGATTGCTTATTCTGGAAGCTTGCAGAAGCCACTGCAAGTTTCTGGACCTCAGTTTCCCATGAAGCATCCACACCTGGCCCCCCGCGCCGCATGCTTCCCCTAGTACCATGTCCATAGCAGACAACGCTGATTCCGGTTTTCTCTGCACCTGGCACCAGAACCTTTCTCGACACCGGATTCTGGGCAAGGGCCACGAACAGACTGGCATGGGGACCGCCCCTTTTGGCCATGCCGAGTCTCTAAGGCACCATCTGGCTTTGAGTGGGGTGAGCAGTATCCTACAGACCGGGTCCATCTTTCTCTCAGCATCAGGGCCCCTGCGCTCTGGACCATCTCTTCATCTCTGCATTTCCGGGCACAGGGTAGGCCCCAAGGGCTGGTAGAGCAACATGAACGAGTCACTATTTGTAATTTTAAGTCCTTTTGTGTTTGGGCCTGGGGAGCACCTGTGCTGGGGTGGGTGCCAGCACCTGTTCCTGTCTGGACCGTTGGCCCACAGGCTGTGTCCTCAGCTCCGGGGAAGCCAGCAGAAGGCTTCAGGCACCACAGACGAGCAGGAAGAGTCGAGGCTCCACTCACACACTGGGCCCTGGCCAGACACAGGGGACAGGTGGCCTCCCCTCACTGGGCTGGGGCTGCCAGCCTCAGCTCCATCGGGGGCTCAGCCGATGGGGGAAGGCCAGGCATGGCACTGGCCCCCCAAAGGGACACAGCCAGCCATACGGGGGGCAGTACTCACCCCAGGGACCATTAGCAAGATGCAAGCCAGGTGCCCAGGCAAGAGGCCTGCCCTGACCCAAGAGGAGATGACCTCAAACCACAGGTGGCCTGCCAGGCTCCGCGACCTGTCACCTCCTCACGGTGGCAGCCTTGTCACAAGTCAGCCCGGGTGGCTGGACTGCATTTCCCCAGATTTCCTTCCTGTAGGATTTATACACAGTGGGTCCAGAAGGAGAGCCTTGTGGGGGATGTGGAGGGGAAGGGAAGCTACCACATGTCTTGATCTGTGGAGTCCCCTGTGGCATGTGGCCAGGCCTGCCACCGTGCTGCGGACCCCCGCCCCATTCAGCTCTGATCCTGGGGGCGGGGACGTCCAGCTCCGTGGCACAGCCTAACATATGCAGGATGCCCAGCCACTGGGTCACAGGCACCGCCGGGAGCCATGCTGGGGCTGTCGGGGGTGCAGCTAACATTTGGGTGCATCTTGCCCTCTTTCCCCATCTCACAGCACCTTCCCTTCCAGCACCAGACAGCAGCCCCACGCAAGCGGTTCAGCCAGGTGCCAGACTGCGTGCAGTCAAATTGTTGTAGCAAGTCCATGTATATCTGCACACACATACCCACGTGTCCCAACACACATACACACACACACACACACGCACGCACGCACGCACGCACACACTTGCAAGTCTGCCTCTCTGGGGACAGTCACACAGATATGTTTGGGGACCCACAGGGGAGCACCTGGAAAGGAGGACGGTTGCAAACAGCCACATGATAAACATCCTCCTGAGAAACCGTGACTTGAAAAATGCCATCAACACAAAGTCCCTCTCCCTCCTGGTGAAGTGTCAGCCCATCTCTCCGGCTGACTCTGCGTCCTTCTTTCCGTTTCTCTTTTTCTGACCTTTCCTGAGGCGTTCCCGCCTCTCCCCTGGCCCGGACTGGGAAAGGGTGGGCAGGGTGCCCGGGTTCAGCACCACGGACAGAGGAGCAGGTCTAGAAGGGCGTCTGCCCCCAGGTTTCACTCCCCGTGCCTCCTCCTCACCGCCCACAGCCTCAGTCACTCATTTGTTCATCTCCTGGGCAGGCCCAGCCAGTGCGATGGCGCAGGGGCCACACGGCAGGAGTCGTGACACCTGTGTGCCCGGCTCGCTGCATGCACCACACGCGTTAGCTCATTCAGTCCTCATAATGGCCTGTGAGTTCAGCACTATTGTGCCCACTTTGCAGATGAGGAAACTGAGATCTGAAGCAAGGAGAAGCCTGTCCAGGGTCCCCCAGCTGGAATAAGGAGGGGCCAGGAGTCAAACCTGCCCACACAGACACCCCCCCCCACACACGCAACTTCATGCCTCCTCCTTGCAAAGCGTCAAGGAGAAGGGGAAGGTTGACGAGTTTCAGATACTGCTCGCCCACCACCCAACTTTACACTTGGGAACACTGGGGCCGCCTATCCATCAGAGCTATACATTCGTAGAGCAGGTGCATACGTCCCTGAGCCACCATGGACTCTCCCAACTGCTCCGAACCAACCCACTGCCAGCCTAGGTGGGACAGGAGGAGGGGCCAGGCAGGTGGATCAGCCAAGGGGTGCTCGTGGCCCATTGGGTGCCCACTCTGTAGAAAACCTTCCTATTATAATTCTCATTAATGATCATTAGTGATTGCTGATATTTGCACAGAGCTTTTCTGCTGGCTAGGAGCCCTGGATGGATGACTTGGCATTTGCTTATGAGTAAAGCCAGATGCAGAGGCAGTCCAACCTCGAGGGAGGGGAGCTGATGGCGTTGGCCGTTCCCGAGATGAGAAGGAGCTGTGAGGACGGTGCCGGGAGAGGCTGGCTGGTGCCCAGAAGTGCGAGGTCTGGCACTTCCAAAAGACTTTGAGAAGTTCTGCACAACCAAATGTGTGCCTCGAGGATTAAAATTCAGACTTTGGCTATTCTAGTGGCCCTCGTGCTTTTGAGGCTCCCACTTTGTGCTCTGACATCTCCCTTCGAATGTGCTTGCTTGTATTGGCTCAGCCTGGAGAGAGCGAGCCTCGTCCTGAGTCTGGTCCAGGGGGGCCGTGCTGCATGAGGGCCCGGGGCAGCACCCATCTCCTGAGTGCCGTGCCCTCCTTGCTCCCCACAGCATCCTTGATGGCGCGTCCCCAGCACTAAGTCCACTTGCCGATGAGGAAACAGAGAGAAGAGGGGGCCCATCTGGGTGCACACAACTGGCCTGGCCGGTGCATACAACAGGTATGTGCCTGGCCTGTCGACTCCAGAGTCCAAGCTGACTTGGGGCAGGTGACCTGCTGCACCTCTGTTTCCTCAGCTGCAGAGTGGGGGTGATGACGAAGCCCACCTCACAGGGTCACTGTGCTCACTGGGCTCATGAACCTGTGTAAAGCACAAGAAGATGCAGGGAGGGTTGTGAGCAGCCTGGCCATCCACACACATGTGCACGGCCCCAAGTTCACAGCGTTTCCATTTTCCACACGCAATGCCTCCTAATAGTTACCATTGGTTTTAACGCACAAAGTTCGTCTCTCAGGCCATGGCTCCAAAGCCCCCTGCCGCTGGCAGAGGAGGCGTCCTGCCTGCAAGAAGCCTGGGAACAGGCCTGGTCCTGTCTGCTTGGCCAGGGGACTTAGCATCTTGTTTTGGGGATGGGGTCCCCCCTCTCTTTGATCCTTCCCCACAGAAACCTGGCTTGATAGAAGAATCCGGAAGGTTCTAAGAGAGAGAAGCAGGAGCGAGGAAAAGGGCAATGGGCAGGGGAGGGAGGCAGCAGCCCCGAGGTGGGGGTGTCCAGCCTCAGAGAAGCTGTCCAGAGTCACTTCAGTGCCTGGGGTCATAGGCCATTTCTTTAGGTCCCTGTTGGTCGGGCCACCTTGTTGACACAAGCCGTCACCGGAACTGGGGCTCAAGGCTTGGAGGGAGGGAGGGACTGTAGTGCTCAGCCAGGTCCCTCGTCCTTGCTTGTCCCAGGCATGACCACTGGGCGCCCGCCTGCATGTCCCACGGCTGTGCCTGTGGCTAGAGCCCACCTGGGGGAGATTGAGCTGTGTGCGTGGGCGCCGTGTGCTGAGTGAGGTCAGCGTGTTCCCGTGTGTTCCATCTGTCGGAGTGCAGTCAGTGTGACTGCAGCTCCCGTGACATCACCACGACACCTTCCTGCCCCCAGCACGCGGCCGAGGGGCCTCCGTGATGGTCCTTCTCCCTCAGCCGTGAGTATCCAGCAGGCACCTCCTGTGTGCAGGCACTGCCCTGGGCCCCGCGGTAACCGGACACAGATGCTCTTCCGTGACACTGGCACTGTGGGAGTCAGGCGGTGACGATGCAGTAGCTGTGACTGGGGAGGCAGCGGCCGGTTAAGAAAGGGCTGTCTGTGGAGGTGATATTTGGCCAAGACTTGGAGGAGGCGAGGGAAGAGCCCAGCAGATATCTGGGAGAAGAGGGCCCCTGGGAGGCGGCACAGCACATGCAAAGGTCCTGTGCAGAGCAAGCCTGCCTTTAAAAACAAACCAGAGGAAGGAGGCCGAGACCTCTGGGGCCTTGAGGTTTTCAATCTGGAGATGGGATCACTGAGGGGTCTGGGGGAGAGAGGGGCGTGGTCGGCTTCCCCTCCTCCCACCATTCTGCCCTCCTCACACCCCTTACAGCTCCTTTCCTGTAATTGTACATTTGTTTGTATGGTTGTGTTGAGCCTTTGTCTCTGCCAGCGGCTGACAGCCAGGAGGAAGAGGCCACGCCCCCAGGGAAGACTCAGGACGAGGCCACGCCCCCACGGAGGACTCAGGATGAGGCCACGCCCCCCACGGAAGACTCGGGATGAGGCCACGCCCCCACGGAAAACTCAGGATGAGGCCACGCCCCCACGGAGGATTCGGGATGAGGCTGCCCGGCCGGCCCCTTGCCCTCTGCCCACGCTCTGATCACTGCGGCCCAAAACCCCTGGCTGGCCCTGCCTCCCCTCGCAGGTGCGACCTGGTGGGGGCCCTCCCTCCGTCAGGTGTCTGCAGCTCCGCTCCCCCGCGCCCCTCCGGTCGGTCCTCCGCCTGCATCTGAAAACTTCCGGAGCAAGAGAAGGCGGAGGGAGACAAGGCCGGGAGGGGGAGGGGTGATGAAGCGTCGGCCGCTCTCGGCTCCGCATTTTCCACGCCGGTTAAACGCCTGCGAGCAGATTAACGAGGCCGGGCGGCGCGCGGCGGGGCGGGGCGGCCGGGAGCCCAGCGCGGCCGCGTGAATATTGATGGCCGGCGGCTGGAGGCGGCAGCCGCTTATCTCCGGGCCCAGGCCGCCTGGCCCTTATCGGGCCGCGCAGCTGCTCGCCGCCCCCGCGCCCCCGCCGCCCGCTTTGTAATCAGAAGAGAAGAAGTTGCTGTCTTGATATTTCCATTTTTATCTCTTTTATTGACTTCATTTTCATGTCTTTTAGGGAGTGTTTTCTGCGGTCGCTTAAGTCTTTCTGCTGCCCTTGCCCCTTGGCAGGGCTGAGGAAAGGGGAGGCAAGATGAGGACTGGGGTCAGGTGCTGCGTCCCCAGCGCCCCCTTCTCCGGCCTCGTGCGCCCGGCTTCGCCCCCTCCCCCTCCCGCAGGATCCTTCCCAGCCGCGCAGGTGCACACCCTTCACTCCAGTCCTGAGCTCCCAGCCCAGCCCCAGCCAGGGATTAGCCTCTGGGAGCCCGAGGGAGCAGGGGCGGGTCACAGGTGAGGAACGGCACTCCTTCCCCTCCGCGTGGTTCTGGGGGAGACGAGGAAGCGGAGTTCCCAGAGGTGATCAGTCACCGCTCGCAGGGCAGAGAGGGACCGCCCAGGGGCCCGATGGGCAAGGTGCATCTCTGCAGGGACCGAGCTGGCTCCGAGGAGGCAGCTGCTCGCCTCCTGGCTCCGTCCCTTCTATGAGGGACAGGGCAGTCACATCCCTGTTGCAACAATGAGCCAAGTAAGAGCGTGTGACGCAGGGGGCAGCCGAGGAGCCAGCCTCCCCCCCCCCCCCCCGTGCCTGGCTTTGTGTCGTCAGTGCCCTGTACTGGGTTGAATAGCATCTATCCAAAAACTGTGTCCACATCCTGACCCCAGATGTGGGTCATAAATGTGACTGTGTTCAAAAAGGGGTCCTTGCAGATGTGATTAAGAAACTCACGATGATGCCATCCTAGATCCTAAATCCAATGACTGAA